>NC_041351.1:15228530-15293530 GCF_004354835.1 Perca flavescens | reverse complement strand
CTACAGGGTTAAAAGAATCGCTCAACAAAGGCCATACGTGTAAGGACAGAGGCAATTGATGACAAGATGCATTAGGATCTGATTCAGCTAATGATGACAGATGAGCGATTACAGCAGACGTTTGCCTCAAGGTGATTCATACGAGCAGACTGTGCAATGTTAAAGAAAAATGGCAGAGCTTACTACGTCCACTAACTAGTTTCCTGGGGGAATTTCTGAAGTTAATGTCATATACCAGGATCATTTTGTCCAAAACAACCCTACAATACAGTCACATGCATAATAATTAAATTTTTAATTAATTAAATTCAGTTTGCACATTGCATTGGTCCTGCTATACAATACACTGATGTGCTGTTTTGTGAGTATTTTGTCCCTTCCCCTGATCTTGCTTTGATGTTTTTGGGTCATGCTGAATAAGAAAACATGGTGAAAAATACTTCTCAACCAGATTGAGGCCAGTAACATGTTTACTGGCCTCATAACATAGGAACATAATTTTCTTCCTGTTTAAATAAGATAAATCAATTCACATCAAACATCCTCCCTTCCTCTCTGTCTAGCGGAGGACCACCAGGCTCTAATCTGGGACATCCAGCAGATGCCGCGGGCCATTGAGGACCCTATACTGGCCTACACAGCCGAGGGAGAGATCAATAATGTCCAGTGGGCCACCACCCAGCCCGACTGGATTGCTATCTGCTACAACAACTGCCTGGAAATCCTCAGAGTCTGAGCTGCAGTCATGAAGAAATAAGGCGACTCAAAAACTATCTCAGTTGGATATACAAGCTGTATAAGGAAGGAAGGAGCAATATTCAGTTTGTGCTCGTATTGGGTTCATGTTGATTCAGATTGTGTGTGTAAAGCTTTTTTTCACTCAACTGAGTGAGAAGGGAACTAGAGTACGTCAGCGCTTGACTTTGTGATACAATATCAAGACGTACTTTATCAGAAAACTCAAAAGGAGAGCCAAAACAAAAATGGTAACCAAGTCTCAAAAACTGTCATGTACCGACATGAACCAAGGTTAAATAGCCTTCAAGCTTTCAGCATGTTGTCTCAGACAAAAAGGCTCGTCAGTTACATGTTTTTATACGCTACATGGTGCATTGTATCTATAGTTTTACTCCTTACGACATCCTCAAGCATTCATTTTTACGATGCAGCAAAAATGTAGTTTAGCCACATTTAAAAGTGGATTGAATGTGGTTAATGTGGATTTAAGTGTTCATATATTCAATTGTTTTTTTTAAACCTATAAATATGTATTTTATTCAACTGAACATCATTTGTGATATGATAAACATCTCTGTTGTTGTGATTCATTCATTATCTGTGCAACAATTTACTAGTATTAACCATGACCATAATGCAATTCTTTTTTTTTGTAATTTGTGCACCAATTATTTTATTCATATTACCATTTTATTTGATACAATAATAAACAGTCCCTCACAGTTCAAACCATTATACAGAAGTTTTATATTTAGACAGTTATTTCCTTATTTCACAGTGAGGTGACTCATTGACATATAGATAAGAATCTATAGTACAGATTTACAGTTAGAAATGATAGGTTGAAAAAGTGTATCCTGCCATTTACTGTATATGGAAAGTTACATTTTTTTCAAAGAGCCTAGAAAACTGACATTGTATTACAAATGCTGTGAGTCCTGTTGTGATATTGAGTTCTGTTGTGATATTGGGATTGGGATGTGAAGACGGAGTGAACGGGAGTTATTTCTTACTTGTTGTAAATGTTTCAGTATGGGGGTCAGTGATGTGTGATCTTTTTTTTTTTTTTTTTGCTAAACATAAAGTCAGAAAACCACTTGTTCATGATTTATTTTCACAAATTTGGGCCAGTTTATGTCCAATGAAGCGGCACCTACATCAGCCAATAATTAAATAAAATCTGCAGTACAGAAATGCCAGAAATATATTTGCAGTAATATAGAAAGTGTTGCCACTACATAGTTTATGCACCACAGAGCACTGACAAAATTATTTTAACATTCAACTGTTTCACTATTTATAATCTTTGTCACAGTTCTTTAACCAAATTCAATGGATCATATATGTGATGTGCTTTTGTTGAAAAAATTATATCCCAGAAATGATCAGATTCCGTTAAGGAACTGTTTGAATTGTTTCTCAGAGAATTAGGTGGTAAGACACCCACTCTTGTGTGTTTCAGCCTACAGCCAGCAGTTGGTTAGCTTAGCTTAGCACAAAAACCGACAGGGAAACCTCTAACCTTGTTTCATGGGGTGTTATGTGCTAGACTATTTCTTGGCCAGGAGCACCACTGACTTGAGTGTAATCCTGTGTCAACACTGTATGAAATGGAAATCCTTGATCAGATTTTGAGACACTACTTGTCGAAATGTGTAATGGAAGCTGAACATGGCTCCTTGCAGAAGTCTTTAGGTAGCAGTGTATCTCTACTTTGAAAGTCACACTGGTTGCCACAAAAACTCTTTTACTGAAGGGTCTTCAGGTGACGGGCAGCACAGGGTCTGAGAGGTGTTTCTGGATCTCGGCCAGTCCTGAGGTGATGTCCAGGTTCCCCGGCAGCGAGGGGTATCGGAGGCTGCCGCGCAGCTTGGGGTTCTCCATGAGGGAGGATTTGACTGACGGCAGGGCCAGCTGCGGAGTCAACCCTGTGTGGGTCTCAGTTTCGGGGGTGACGGCCATGAACATGGTGTCATTTGACGCCACGGTCATATGGATACCGCTGGACAGTGACTCCTGGGACTTCTTGGTGAATTGAAGTTCAGTCTGAGTCGAGTTCTAGAGTGCAGAAATCACGTTTTTTCATTCTTATATTTTCAGTAAAAGACTAGAAACTAGGGCTGTCTTTGACTAAAGAAATTCTTTGTCAACTAATCGATTAGTTGATTCAATTGACAAATCTGTGCGCTTTGAGTGTTAAGACTAGAAAAGCGCAATATAAATGCAGTCCATTTACCATCTCCAAAAGTTTCTCTTGCAAAGAATAATGCAAAAGTACCACTTTAAATCTTGTGTTTACCAGAGATGGGTAGGTACGTTTCTTGGAAATAAATCATTTAGCATGAGTAAGCATTAACAAATTACTAATCGACTCAAGAAATCTTAGTTGACTAAGCCCAAAATGACCGATTTGTCGACTTATCGACAAAGATGGGGCAGCCCTACTAGAAACAAATCTGTTAGTGGTAGTAGTAGTTGGTATTCTCTACCTGTGTGGCTGTACAGCTGTCCATCTGTATGGGGGAAATGGGGTACATGCTGTGCTGCACTGGTGTCCCTGTTTCATACAGGTCAGGTGAGTCAGTCGGGAGGGTACCAGACGATACAGTGCTGTAAGCAGGAGGTACAGGAGCAATCTGCCTCTGGAGAAGCTGGAGAATAACATTGATGTCGGCTGTCATGCGAGTCTCCAGTCTGGGGAATCAAGAGACAATGAGAATGGCAGAGGCTGTTAAGTGAAGTATCAAGTAATCACATTCAAGAATATTTCCAAGCCAATGGAATGGAAAAATGATATCACATTGCTAAGCATTGGCTTTTAGATTTTTTTTTCTTTTTCTGACCAGACAAATAGTCACTGCCTCTGGTATCAATGATTAAAAACCAGCTGAGGGCATCGTTTTACCTGTTGAGCTGGGAATGTAAAACCTCAAGTCGCGACTCCAGCTCACTGGGCCGTTGTTCTGTGAATGGTGGTGGGTGGTATGAGTTGCGGACAGAGGAAGATCGCCAGGCACGACTGGAAAACTGTTGTGACTGACGTTCTGGCCAGTATCGATACATTCCCGGCACATTCAAAGATGAAGCTGAGGAGAATATAAAGACAGTGGTGTAAGTTTTTAGCCATTTATTATTATTAAAGTAATGTCCAAAATGTTCACTATACAACATCAGCAGCTGTAGTTAATCATAGCATGTTAAAAACTTTAAACTCCACTCTGTATGTATTTCCAGGACAGACTTCAATTAAAAGACGCATCTATCTACCTTGGTGGCCCCGATCCAACACTGCTTCCCTCCCTACTGAGGTGCCACTCGGGGGGATCAGCTGCACTACAGAGGGGGAGTAGTCCCGTCTGGCATCTTCTGGAGGGTAAAGCTCCACTTTGGCACCATGGGCAAGAGGCTTAGCCAGGTCTTCACTAGACTGGGAACACGGGGATCCACAGCTACAGCGGTCATCCCAGTGGGCCTGAGGATGCGAGTGACGATGACGGATGGACTGAAGGGGGTACGAGTCTTCATGATCGATTCCATCTGTTTTCAGGAAAGCATTCAGTTACTCTTTCATACTTTCTGCAATATGTTCACACAGGTCCAGTTTAGGTTACCGATCCAAACAATGCCTGGACGTTTTTAAGATCTTCTGTCAGATTGATGGTTTTTAGAGGCTTATCACACTGAGCCAAGCAGAGCCTTGAATGCAAAAGATTGTTTGTCAAGAAGTTTGACTGTGAAATAATTGTGTGCCAATTATCTCACCTGGCCTGATTCTGCAGTCCAGGGAGTGGATTCGGTGTCTGGGCTTGTGGCGATACCCACAGTCGTCACCAGAATCATCAGTTGTTATTATTGGTGGTACTTGATCAGCCTGATGAGCAGAGAGAAAAACAGTATCACACGCATTACAACAGCAATTGTGTGTTCCAGCACAGAAGGCAATCTACAAATAGAAATTCCAAGAGGGAATGCCCTTTTGGGTGGTTAAGGCTGCAACATTAGCAATAAGCCATACGATTATTTTCTTAAGGAATTATTTAGCAGGATGAAAAATGAGGGGAAAAAGAGAGAAATTGGGAATTACATCCAACAAAGGTCTCAAGTCTGATGCAAACCAGGGATATTGTGGTAGCAGTAGTTCCACTGAAGTCTCTGTATTGGGATTGAAGCTAACCATTGAGTCTTCTTTTCTGGGGGGAAACGCTAATTCTAATGAGAAATGGTCGAATATTTTGTGTCTCAATGAGAAAAAACATCTGTAATTCAAATTCTCAAAATTCTTATTTTTTTGCAATCAAATGCCAACATACATCTCTCAGGTCAAAAGTTATCTTCAGGTTCCTCCAGAAGTTGTCTGCAAAGCTGGGGTAGATATCAAGGACCTCCAGCAGGTCGTCCCTCTGGACGCGGTGCAGGTCACAGTAGGTGATGGTGTGTACGTCTGAATTGGACTTCCCCGGCACATCATACAGATGGATAGGCTCTCCAAAGATGTCATTCTTTTCTGCAAGAGCATGAATATTTTATATTCGAGAAGATTATGTTTTTGGAGCATTCTTGAGACACCACAGTCAAATCATCTGCGGTTACTTACCTAATATGGCGACCACCACATCATCCTTAATGACATGGATGGAACCACGTGAGATGAAGAAGAGAGAGTCCAGGATGTCTCCATAGTGGATCAGAGTATCTCCAGGAGGAGCGTGGACTGTCTTGAACCTCATACCCAAGGCGCGCAGACAGGCTTGACTGCCTCCATGGAAAGCCTTAAAGTTCTGTAGTAAAGATCTGTTCAAGTGCAAACAGATGTCTGCCTGCAAAGACTCCGGAAATCCCTTCAGAACCTGAACATGGGAAGACAAGACCATCAACATATCAGCGATTGGATGCAAGACCGGGATGCTGAACAACCCTGACAGCAGCAGTTATAGTCCTGTCACTTTTTACTTACAGCATTCATGTCAATGCCATTTGTGTAGGACCAGGCATGCTGGAAGTACTCTTCCAGCCTTTGGCGAAGGCAACCTGGGATTTGGTGGAATCGGATGAACTCTTTGACTCGCAGCATCTGGGTGTGGTAGCGTGTTGTGCCAGAGTACAAACGCTGGATGATGGCTGACACATTCCCAAATATGCTGGCATACATGAGGGCTGAGACAGAAGAAGCAACAAGCACAGAGATTATAATAAGGCCCTGGTGATTGTGGCATTTTAATTGTAATATTTGTTAAATATGCAAAAGGCGTTATGAAACCGGTTACTATTCTGTATATTAAGGGACTATACAAACATTTGTGAAAGTGAAACAAGGCTTAGACCCGCCTGCCTACCCCAATCATTTCCTATAGTCCCTAACAGTGTTATTTAACTCACAGCCAATGACCATGACGCAGATGGAGAAGATCTTCTCGGAGTTGGTGTTTGGAGAGACGTTACCGAACCCTACGCTCGTCAAACTGCTCAAGGTGAAGTAAAGAGCCGTGACGTACTTGTCTTTGACTGATGGACCGGATCTGGAGTCACTGTCGTTGTATAACTTGCCCACTTGTTCAGCCAGGTTGTCCAGCCAGCCAGTCTCCGTGTACGGCCTCTCCACAAAGCCAATAGCGTACCAAATGCAGGCGAGCCAGTGGGCGATGAGCACAAAGGTGCACATGAGCAAGAACAGGACAGCAGCCCCATATTCAGAATATCGGTCCAGCTTTCTTGCCACACGGACCAATCGCAACAGCCGAGCAGTTTTCAGCAGGCTTGTTAAGGTTGCCATCTTTAGTGTCCATTAATGACAGGGAAGAGGATGTTAGACAGGGAAATGGCTGTTCAATTTACAGTAACTTTAGAGAACTCATACAAGAAGTTTAGACACTTGAGGACAGTACACTTGTATCTAAGGAATTTCTCCAAAGTTATTTTAGAATTAATACAAACAATGTGATTGGGTTCTTCTGAAAAATGTAATTTAATATGATGTGCAGAGAGGCAGAGTTCTTACCTCGTCAGAGCCAGATCTGAAAATGATAAGGTCAAAAGGGATCGCTGCGAACAGATCAATTGGGAACCAGCCTTTGACATAGTGCTTGGCTATCCGGCTCGGCTGTGTGACCACCTCGTCGTTTTGATCCACGTACGTTGTGCGAAGGTTGATGACTATATCCACAATAAACAACACGTCCACCATAAGGTCCGCCACATTTAGAGGGCTACATGTGTAGCCACATCTCCTTTGCCGTAAATCCCCGTGTTCATCCAGGAGGAAGGTAGCTGAGTAAGGAGTGAAAACAGCTGTGTAGAGGACCAGGATGAGAATAATCCAGTCCCAAAACGCCTTGAATGGGCTGTAATGAAGCAAGATCCACCATGTTGTCTCTGGCACCTGGAGTTTGTATTCGGGCAGTACATCAGATTCCAAAGAAAGTACCTAAACATAAAGAATGCGTTAGCATGCAATGATTCTCACTTATGAACATTGACTTTTAATCTTCCTTCAATTATGTATCCTCTTTAGTGAAATCTTCTCCCAGAAGGCAAATAAAGTCTATTACATTAACCAAACATAAAACTGCAACTCTTCTCACTTTGACACAAAGCAGATCTAATCTGTTAAAGACAAGTACATTCTCTGAACTACCAACAGACCTTTCTAGAAGATGTATAATTTTGACCAAATTCTTGCTGGAGGCTGCATGCTCTGGTTTTGCGACCTTGTAGGTCCAACAAATCCTTGACCATCCTGTCATTGGTGATTCCCAACGCAGTCGAGACTTGAGCAAAGATTACATCCAGATGGTACAATTATTTCCAGATGGTTAAAAAGCCAAAGCAATAGTGTGCTGTAATCAACCGTGCAAGAGCTGACTGAGGATGCTGGTGAGCTGGAGGGCTTTAATGACGAGTTAGGCGTCACAATCACATAACTAAGTTCATGTGCTGCCACAGTCCTCGTGTTCTCTTTAGCCCAATTTTAAATTAACATTTGCAGCCCTGACGAATCTCACTGACCTGACCAGACAGATCTATCTACCAGGCAGATATATGAATAGTTTTATATATATATATATATATATATATGTATCAACAAGTGACCCCATTTAGCAAGGTCACAGGTTGTTGCAAACACTTGCAGTTGTTTCATATCCATCACAAACCATCCCACAGAGGCAGTGATGTAGAATGCCGAGCCGCAGGGCTCCAGCAGTAACAACAGTAGGTCTGAATTGAACTGTGGCTCAATGTAACTTTGCTTTTCACACCCAGAAGGAAAACATCCAGCCACCAAAACATCTACTGATTTTTCCACTAGTGGGTGAAATTAACAGCAGTCTTCCGTCATGGCAACTTACTGGAAGCCTCAAAACATAAATAATGTGAGCTCTTTAATGACAGACAGACTCTGTCGAGCAGTGAATGCATCGTGTGGCATTTGAAATTTGGTGGTGAATGGCCAATGTTCATTCATTGAAAGCTCTTAAATGGGACTCCCTGGCTCTCGGCCCATGCAAGGTTCTCGGCTCCCCCGTACCTGCGTGACCTTCTCTGTGACGTTCTGAGAGCGGTCCTTCATCTTGGAGGGGCTGAGCAGGTCCATTCTGGGAGTTGGAGGTGAGCGGCATTCTGGGCCCCTGCTGGCTGGTCCCCCACTCTTCATAAGGTCTGAGTCAGACATAGAGCTCTGCTGGCTGACAGGTGATCGTGAAACACATTTTTATTTATATTTAAGCCAAAGAGGTCCTTTCTTGAAGGACATTTGGCCTACGACTAATATTAATACAATTATAGTATTCAATAACACTGTTAACAACATTACTGTACTCATGATATAGTTTTCTTGGTATATTGGACTTATACTGTGGATTCCTTCAACTTTATGTACGTAAATAAGATTTGCCTCCGTATTTTCTATTCTAAATTAGCCTTGGAAAATCTGAATACGAATGCAAAAAAAGGGAACTACTTAGTGACGTTTAATATTCTGTACCCCCCCCGCCCCTTAACAAATTCCTCTCTGCTCTGATTTCCCAGAATGCCCATCTAGCTGTGCCCCTCCCAAAAATACTCTGCTCTCAAATACTGGATAGTCTCAATACTTGATTCAGTGTTGCTGCATAGGGAAGGCAGCAGTTACATTGTAGAAAAATCTCTCTGCTCTCACTAGTTGGTTAAATTTTCAACCAAGCTATGTTTCCCTGAAAGTAAATAAACACAACGTACCTGATTCAAAAACCACAATGTCAGATCCTTCTTGGTCTTGGACAACTAGACAGCCATGACTCAAATATCCATCCTTCAGGACACTTTTTGGACAAGTGTTTTCAAAAACCTTCAGTTTCCTCTTTCATGGTTCATATTTAGGCAAAACAAATGTACTTCTTTCGTTCAGATGTTGTTGTTGAACCCTCCACTATGGCATAGGGCGGGGACTGGCCTGCAGCTCGCATGTTGCCACCAACATTTGCCAACACAGGGAAGTAATCAATGCCACGCTCTCGCTGACAGGAACTGACAGGAAAATCAATGACAATATTGATAAACAGAGCAAATGGGCTCAGAGCTATTCCACTGGACTTCCCTGGTAACGTCAAATGACCATTTCAGTGTTCTTGTATGCAGTTCAGTTTGGCGGTGTAGGTCTGAAATATAGTGCAGGCTGTGACATACATGACAAGTGTAAAAAAGTAAATCTGCCGGCTAAAGGCATAGTGCCCGCTCAATAGGTTATGTGCATACTGTTAATGTGGGATCTTATTGACTGCAATGTTGTTGACACTACATTAATATGAGGGGGTAATGACCTGTGATGACATTGGTTCAAAATGTCCTTCAGCTGTAACCTTTAGCCATCTGTATTCTTTTTGTTTTGTTAAAAAAAAAAAATATATATATATATATATATATATATATATATATATATTTAAATATTTTGTTTGAAAAATGTTTTATGTTTGAGTTTCACTGTGCAGTGATGTATTATATGTGCAGAGTTTGACACTAGAAGGGTGTTTTCACATTTATCAGCAGAAGAGAGAACATTTCTGTGTTCACCTTAAATCCCAAATTTAGATGTGTACCTACATGATTTTGTTACATTACGTAGCCAGTCACAGTCCAATACTTAACTTACATGCGTGATGTGAAAACCTGAATCCTCCAGTGCACATACACTGAGAATAGACTTTTCAGTGAAGTAGGAGATGTCGTGTCCACAGTTAAACTTTAGAAATTAAAAAATATTTGCAAATTCATAGATTCTGGATTAGTGGATGTAAATTTAATACTTTTTAAAGAGGTAATTGAACAAATTATTATTCAGAGTATTTTTTAAAGTGATTCTTGTTGATACATAAACAATGTTTCCTTCCTCACCCAATAAAAGTGAAATTTCACTTTGATAGAACATTTTCATTTCTCTAGGACCCGATTAATGATTAGCTAATGATACGGGACATCCTTTCGGTACTTTTTCTTTTTACAACTTTTAACTTGGCAAACTGTTCAGCATCGACCAATAAAAGTAATGAAGATGTGGAAGTTATTTCACTCTAAAGAAGCTAAAAAAAACTACTCGAAATGAACGTATTTGACTGCAATTTCATTTTGCTTCCAAGTCCCACACAGAAAGCATCAAAATGGTCAATACACTCATATTTTCATAATGATAATGGTAAGCAGTATGAGGTATTTTGACAAGCAGTACATGTATCCTTTCTCTGTGAAGTTAAATATTCCACATGTGAGATATTCAGTGTCCATCAAGTGTCCAGGAGGCGTGCTCAGCTGTCAGCCTGGATGTTGTCCCAGATACGAACTACGTCTGGACAGTCATTGAGGGCTTCTATTAGCGTTGACGCAGCGTCCAGCTGGTCCTGGTCCAGAGATGAGAGGGCGCGGGGAACAAACTCCAACCCAGCAGACGTAATCTGCATTCCCAGCTCCTCCAATGAGCCACGCACCTTTCTCACGTCCGTCATGTCACACATAAACTGAGGAGAAAGAAGCAGATCAAACCATTAGTTAAACAGCGACTTATTATTATTTTCATTGTCATTAAAGCTATTCTCCATTAATCATTAAGCCTATGAAATGTGAAAAAAAATTGTGAAATACATAATAGTTTCCTAAAATCCAAGGTTATGAATACATTGGTTGTTTGATCCAATCAACAGTCCAAAACCCAAGACAGATATACAATTTAAAATGATGTAAAACAGAGAAAATAAATGTTTGGCAATTTCTTTCTTAATAAATGCCTGAAAGGATTTATTGGTCATCTACAGTAGGGACAGGGTTCCTGATACGTCTGTACTGCTCTCCTCAGAAAACATGGCTCTCCATGTCTGACCTGCAGCAGGGGCTGCTCCTCCTCATCCTCGGTCTCTTGGACATCTTCGGCTCCCGCCTCGATGGCCAGCTCCAGAGCTCTCTCCGTTGAGACGTTCTGGCCCGACACCACCACCACCCCCCTCCTGTTGAAGTTGTGACGGGCTCCTTCTGACAGCATCCCTCTGTGGGCGAGTACAGAATTACACCTCTGTGAGACAACATAATCATATATTAAAACTGTTATCTGTTTAAATACATAAACCGCATATGGGTTTTTATTTGTATTAGGTTTTTTTCATGTCGACTGTATTTTAGCTGTACGTTTTCCTATTTTTCATAAATTGTCTGTGCCAGCAGCTTCTTAGCCAAGCCAAATGTGTTTGTACAGGGACATCTAGTGGCTACTGCCATCATTATCAATACACCATGATAACCATGCATTGTGTGTAGTTACTGCATTCATCCCCTATATTGTCCTGTATATCTGATCCGTGTACTCCTGGCCTGTTGCTCTTCAGTGTCAAACAGATCAGGTTAACACAATGGATTGACCATCAGTGGTGTGGTGAAAGCGCATGAAATATCTGTTTGAGTGTTTCAGCTATACAGTCACAGCAGAGTAAGATCATAGGAAGATGGTCCTGACCCATTCTTGTTAAGCAGGCGTTTGATTTCCTGGTGGCTGCGTGAGTTGTTGTCAGTCAGGACCTCAATGAGCAGCAGACACCCGCCGGGCCCGCGGGCTTCAAACATGTGCTGGGATGCTGGTTTGGCCTTTTCCTGTAGAGCCAAGAGAAAGACATGAATGAGTTTCTCTTGCAGCGTATTATACCAGCACTATACCACTCTTATTATGTTATGTACTGCTGAAGTCAAAGGGTAATCTATAGACCTGCTCCATGTACAGACAGATGACAAATGAGGGAATATTTTGGGGGTTCATCCCTCCAGAAGATTAACAGAGAATCTATGCCAAGGAGCATTTAAGCGGTTCAGATGTCTTGTGGTTGCTCAACATCTTACTCGGACACATTATCTTGTTGTTTTTTTCATTCATTTTTCACCTATTTTGTAGGGGTGGTGGTAGTGGTGGTGGGGGAATCGATACAGCATAATACCGCAATATTTTCCTTGTCAATACTGTATTGATACACAGAAGCAAAGTATCGATCTATCATTATATATGTGTTGGTCAGTTTGTCTGCTTGACAATCCCATTTTGCAGCAATACAATTGAAGAGAGATGACAAACGGATACATTTATATTTTTAGATAAAACATAACATTTGAAATAAGGAAACATTTGGAAAAAAGATAATACATTGCAATACATACACAGAATATACACAGAATATTGCAATATGTTTAAAATCGCATTAATATTGTATATCGTGATTATATCGTATCAATTCATATCGTATCTTGAGGCCTCTGGTGATTCCCACTCCAGTATGTGTCAGTGTGTGTGTGTCGACCTACCGCACTCTTGATTGCAGCCTCTACTGATGCTTTAGGCATGTTCTTGCTTCTGCACTGCTCCAGTATGTGGGCTAAGTTTATATTCATGTCTGGGTTGGGTCCACCTTCTGCAGATGAAATAAACATTGGGATTAACTACAGCAAACAAGAAAACACTCCAACTGTAACTGGAAATCGGGTTTCTTGTCTTTCAGCCCGTTATTTAATCTCACCTTTCACAGCTATCTTTATCATCATACCATACTTCATGAACATCCTGCCCCTCGCTTCATCTTTAGGTCCCTTAATGTGTTTCACCTTTGACCACTTGTTGTGTCCGGCACATAAGGCGGAGCAAAGCTGCAGCGTCCGGACAGGAGAGCTCCTCCACGGCGGGTACAACACACATGAAGCCGGCGGAAGGAAGCACTCCACCGGGGCTGGGAACCTGCCTGAGGTCGCGGCCAGTGTCCGGGGGCGCAGGGTCCAGAGAGCCTTCAGCACCGCCGCCCCCGCCATGCCCTTCACACATACACACAGTGTTAATTCATGTTACATTAGTGTTACAGTAACCTGCTGTACATGTGGAGCAAAGACTGGTCTCAACAGCCAAACTGTGAGCCTCCGTCTGCAGGTGAGTCCTTTAACTTAAAAAAAAAACCCAAACAGTAATTTGCATATCGATAAATGAATGAAAGTTTTCAAACGTACAGTTTTGACAAGTCAGGAGAACACGCAGCTGCTGCTGTCCTTGTTGTGAACCCGGTACTTCCTGGTTGCGACGTCAGAAATCGGCCCTTCAAACTAAAAGCCCCAAAAAGCATATTGAAAACGTAAAAATATATTGTAAAGACATTCTTTATTCTTAAATTGTAAGTTTTATCAATGTTATAAGTAATGTTTTAATCAATGTAATATTATAATAGTAATTCATAGGCAGCAATAATCTAATTAATATAATTGTATGTGATCACATACAGCATGAATTTGTCTTATAGTAAACCCTTTTGGGCTGCATATACATTTCCATTGGTGTTTGTATGTCATTAGTTTGATTTTAACCTGGTTTTGATTTTCTGTTGATAAACTTTTTTAAACCAATTTTTACAATGTGTATTTATGCTCATACACATCCTCCCTATAGTTTCAAAAATCCCCATTCTTTGTAAGTTGTACTGAATGAGGAAATATGTAATAAATCCTGAACCATGGGAACCCAAAATCTCTTGGACCCCTGGGTGGTTCTGGTTGAGATTAGGAACCACTGCAGAATATCAGCACACATGTTCAACAACTGATCCCAAAAATAATAGCAACACAAGCCAAACTATTATTCACTTGTCCCATATGATTGTGTATTCATTATATCTGCTAGTGTCAGGGAGGTAGGCAGTGTGAGTCTGTTCTGTATCAGTGCCCCTTAGAGAGTCCCAACGTGGGAACTGGAAAAGATATGTTGTCTTTTGGCATGGGACAAATGTTGTTTAAATCATACTGATTCTATTTATGATGAGGGGACATAGTAATAATAGGCCTAGGATCCAGTATCTTGTCCAGGATCCAAAAACAGGAACTGTATGTACTGAATTTCGAAAAAAATATACAGTGGGGGAAATAAGTATTTGACCCCTTGCTGATTTTGCAGGTTTGCCCACTTACAAAGAATGCAAAAATCTACAATTTTAATCATATGTACATTCTAACAGTGAAAGACAGAATCCTAAAGAAAATTCCAGAAAATCACATCATATGAATTTATTAAAATTGATAACCATCTGATGAGGAAAAACAAGTATTTGACCCCCTGGACAAACAGCATGTTAATATTTTGTAGAAAAGCCATTATTGGCCAGCACAGATGTCAAACGGTTTTTATAGTTGGTGACAAGGTTTGTGCACATTTCGGCAAGGATGTTGGCCCACTCCTCCCTGCAGACAGCCTCCAAATCATTCTGGTTCCGAGGTTGTCGCCTGGCAACTCGAATTTTAAGCTCCCTCCAAAGATTTTCAATTGGATTCAGGTCTGGAGACTGGCTAGGCCACTCCAGAACCTTGATGTGCTTCTTCTTCAGCCACTCTTTTGTTGCTTTGGCGGTGTGCTTAGGGTCGTTGTCGTGCTGAAACACCCATCCTCGACCCATCTTCAGCTCTCTCACTGAGGGAAGGAGATGTCGGTCCAGAATTCCACGATACATGGCCCCGTCCATCCTCCCCTCAATACGATGGAGTTGTCCCGTCCCCTTGGCTGAAAAGCACCCCCAAAGCATGATGTTGCCACCACCATGCTTGACGGTGGGGGATGGTGTTCTTTGGGTTGTACTCGGTGTTCTTTGCCCTCCAAACACGACGAGTTGAGTTGAGGCCAAAAAGTTCTATTTTGGTCTCATCTGACCACATCACCTTCTTCCAGGCCTCTTCTGAGTCGTCCAGGTGGTGAATGGCGAACTTCATGCGGGCCTGTACATGTTTCTTCTTGAGCAGGGGCACCTTGCGTGCGCTGCAGGATTTCAATCCATGACGGCGTAGTGTGTTACCAACCGTTTCTTTTGTAACTGTGGTCCCAGCTGCCTTCAGTTGATTCATCAGTTCCCCCCTTGTGGTTTTGGGATGATTCCACACCGTTCAGGGACACCGATCAGGGACACCCCACGAGGCAAGATCTTGTGTGGAGGCCCAGACCGAGGGAGGTTGGCGGTGGTGTGGTGCTTCTTCCATTTCCTGATAACTGCACCGACAGTTGATCTTTTCTCTCCAAGTTGCTTTCCGATTCTCTTGTAGCCCATCCCAGCCTTGTGCAGATCAACAATCTTGTCCCTGATGTCCGTAGAAAGCTCTTTGGTCTTGCCCATGGTGGTGATGTTGGATGCTGGTTGTTTGGGTGTTGACAGGTGTCTTTTATACAGGTAACGAGGTGAGGCAGGTGTATTTGATGTAGATAATTGGTTCGGATTGGGGCTGTGTCTTAAAGAAAGACTAACTGGCTTGTAGGAGCCAGAATACTTGCTGTTTGTCCAGGGGGTCAAATACTTGTTTTTCCTCATCAGATGGTTATCAATTTTAATAAATTCATATGATGTGATTTTCTGGAATTTTCTTTGGGATTCTGTCTTTCACTGTTAGAATGTACATATGATTAAAATTGTAGATTTTTGCATTCTTTGTAAGTGGGCAAACCTGCAAAATCAGCAAGGGGTCAAATACTTATTTCCCCCACTGTATGTGTGACCAATATATGTGCAATTGGGTGGTAAAAGCTAAGATTACTTTGTCTGGAGGGAGACAAGTGAAAAAGACAGCAAACCGATACGCAAACAGGATGGGAGAGACGATGACCACAGCAGAGGAGCACAAACAGTTAAGTGAGATGCAAGCCACAGCCAATCAAGGCCAACCCATCTCTGATAGACAAAGTAAAAGGAGGAGATTTCGGCCACAGTTGTCCCCTATGTCTTCTCACCGACTTCTACATGATCTCTCAAACATGATTACTGATGTCCACTGAGCCTCAAGGAGAAGTCTGGAGAGAGGAGACACATTTTAACAGCTCAAGAAAATCCTAAAAGGAAGTTTTTCCTATTGACCGATAGAACAAAAACACAAGGACTGATGGGACACCAGAGAAGAAGTCCTTGACTTTGGGATATGAGTTCCTTAAGTGCTACCCGAGGAGGATAAGATGATCTGATGTTAATTGAACATCCTGTTTGAATTGACAGTTAAAAATAAGTTATGTTGTCCGCACAGGGAACTGGTGCCTTGGCTCTTTTTTACAGTGTCATAATAGTGACTGCACTGGTAAGTGTACTCTATTTTTCCTGTAGAGTGTTTGGGCGATTGAGTTATTGATTACTTAATTGATTGAATGGGTTAACACTATTGTTTTCCTTTTTATAAATTGTTTTATCTAAGAATGTTGTAGATTTTTTCGGAGGCTGTTTCTGCTTTACTTGTAGTCTCTTAAAGTGTACTAAATATTAGCAACACATTACAACAATTTGTATTTTTACATTTTATAATTTGTGCAATCATAAGTTCTAGTGAATCTTATTTGATTGGAATGATGATTAAAAAAAAAGAATCTTATATTTATGGGACATTTTCAGCTTAGTTTCTTAGGCCAGTGTATCAACTTATCAGTGGATGCTTTTTAAATTTAAGCTTTTCACACAGTAGCATCATATCTTACACTATAACATGACACTGAGTCAGAAATAATACTCCCACACAGCTGCACTTTGGGCCAAATATAGAAAATGTCATGTATCTGTGACTCTCTTTGATCCTTTGAATTTTGGACATAGATTTATCTCGTGGTCCAGGGATATGTGCCAGCCATTCAGTGTCAGTGGTTATTCTTTTTTTTTTTTAAATGAAGTGATATGGCATTACTTTGATTGGGTTCTTTGTAGCACAAATCCTTCATAAAAAGAACAGCATCTAAATAACTAATTATTAACAACACAAAAGCTAATAAATTATAGGATATTTTGCAAATTTGCTTGAAAAATCTTAAGTCCAAATAGGAAAATTACTTCGAAAAAAGTAGGGGATTGTAAAGGCAAAACACACACACACATCAAAGAGCCCTCAATCTTCGCCATCCCAAATCGTCTGTTTTACCTCACAAGACCTCCATCCGCTTTGACCTCTATAACCTTTCATCCACTGAAGCATGACCCCCCCTGCAGCTCACCTTCATCACCACCGTCACTTCATCACCACCGTCACTTCATCGCCCCCAGGTCGATCCTGAGTGTATAACTCAGGTAGACTTACAGCCTCCTGCTTATTCAGTCCGAAAATCAATTTATATGAGGCAAAGGACTGAGAGAGCAAATTCAATTATGACACAAAGGCGAGGGGATGTCTAAGCCTGGTTGTTTTGTTAACACTCCCAGTCCGTCAGCAGAAAACCCTCCTGTGCAAAGAAAACTGAATTACTTCTCCTTATTGACTTGCATGTATTGAATTATTAGAATGTTTTGTTGAGACACAGGCTTTGTTTAGACATACAACTTGAATATTTAATTGTGTCTGTATTGACTTTGTCTTAGAGTCCCCTCCCAAAATAAATCACTGTAGGGAATGATAGCTGTTTAGCATTCTGAGTGCTAGAATACTAGAACCACTGTTCCCCCATTGGCGGTTTATTTTAATGGCTTATGCCAAGAATGTTATTTATCACATATTCATTGACATGAACGGTTCCAGTTGGGTTTCAGTCTGTTTAACAAGAGTGAGAAGTTTTCTTCTTTCAGTAAGACAAAGCAGTGGTGAAAGAAGTACTCAGATCCTTTACTTAAGTAAAAGTACCAGTACAACAATGGAAAAAATACAACAAAAACTCCCACATTTGAAATCCTACTTAAGTAAGTACAGAAGTACTAAAAAGCCCCTTTTTTTAACGACTTCTTTATCAATTTGTATTGTTTGTTTCTCTTTCTTTGTATCTTTCTGCCTAATCATGTCTCCCGCTGTCCTCTTCTGTCGGTCAAACAATTCTCATGTGAGTTCTCTAGTTGCTAGTTTTGCTGTTCTGTTGCGAAATGTACCCGGGAACACAAAGCTGCTTGTGTGTCCTGAAGACGAGACCCCCATGCGGCCAGCGGCAGCCCCGCCGCTGGAGAAAAAAGGGGTTGGCGAGGGATCATGACATACCACACCCTAACACAACTATTTCACAACACCTGGAGGCAGCACATCAGATCTTTGGAAGGGTTTGCGGTCGCCAGATCGGCCTAGCTGGAAAGACACTTCAGAGAGACATGTATTAGGAAACTTTCAAAGTCTTTGGGTATCTTTAAAGATATATAACTGCAAGAATGGGCTCTTAAGCAAATACTAAGCAACCCAATCAGATACATTAATGGCAAATTTGTGCTTGGGTAAATCAGATCATGCCGTCTATGACCTAGTTTACATCATAGCTTACCATCATGCAGAATAAGAGAAATTGCTTGTTTAACATTATATTGCATTTCTTGCATGCATGTCTTAACAATATCTCATCTCTCTCTTATCCGCCTTCTGCAGATAGACTCTGATGATGTCATCTCACGAGATGAGCAGATCTACGTTGTGATTGGTGCTCACGCCAAGTGTGAGAGGAACATTCAGGCACAAATGTCCCTGGTTAAAGGTTTGTGTGCTGCTTTCGATCATTTTATTCATTAAAAGTAGGGACAGGGCAGTGCTCAGTTTTGCTTAGTTATCCTGTCATCAGAAGGTCAGAAGTTTTATCCCAGCGTGTGGAAGTCATCAGCTCTGTGTCTTATTTGTTGAACCTCCTTATAATGTTTAAAAATCTGACTCTGCAAGGAAAATGTTAGCTAACCCCTAAAAGTGTACAATAAACTGAATAGAAATGGCAGGGTTTTTATTGAATTAGGTTTATGAGTTTAATCAAATCAAATTAAATCACATTTAAACTTTCACTTCAAGTCAACAGTGGGAATATGTTGAGTACGCCAACTTAGTCAAAGAGTTTTTTTCCCCATTCAAAATATTCTAAGTCTCTCCCTATTAGGGAAGTAAGGTCCAATCATATCCAGTTTTAGTATAACATGACTAGGTTGAAAACTTAGTTTACAGAACAAAGGACAGGATGGTAACTGATACTGACTGATGTCTGTGACAAATGCATCCATGCAATCTTCATTCTTCCTAAACTCAACTCAGTATGAGTTTATATAATGACTCTTCTTTTGTAAACATTACTGTTGCCACTCTACAAACAACATTTAGTTTCCGAGTGAAACTTAAGTTCCACTGGTATTGTTTCCTTGCCCTACTTCCAGATGGCTCTATCTTAAAGATGATGTCTTATTTCTTCATAATGTGAGGCCTGCTCCATTTCGTTATTTGAGCAGTTTATCCTTCACCGCCGCTGAAGCGCTGTTGCGCTTCCTTTCAGCGCCCATGTTAGCAATTGTGCTGTTATGCAACCAATCGTCTATTTGCTAAACGAGCAAATCATGCAAGAAAACACATTGATAATTTATTTTAATCTATATAGAAGACATACTATATTATGGACTATGCATCCCCTGCTTGCCAACACTCTGATTTCCCTTGCCCTCCAGCTGCTGTTCTCCTGGATTTCCAATTCCCCCGATTTTTACATGTTGAAATATCAAAACCAGCACATCCACTATATTTATTTAGAAATAGCCTTGTGTCATGGCTGTTTGTGATTGTTTTATTCAAAATTGTATAGGCCTACTTGTTGCACACATTTGTGTCTGAATAGAGAGCAACAAAGAGTAGCATCCACACACACACACACACACACACACACACACACACACGCACGTGCGTGGCCTGTGTCGCGCCAATACAGTTTAAAAGGGCAATGGCCAATGGTAAACACCAACACTGACGTCATTACACTCCAGACCAATGGTGGAACTTCATCACTCAGTCACAGAGGGATCAGAGTTTTGGGGTTGTAAGGCTGGTCCTACAGTCCAGGCCACAACAAAAAACACAAGAGGTCAGGGAGTGCATGTCCAAATATACAATCAGAAACCGTATCTGTTACATTAATTATTTATTTAGCATCAGATATAACACCCTTCCAATATCCTGCTGAGTAGTATCTCAGTGATGAGTTGAATTTAGGTGCAGGCAGTACCGGGGCATTTTTCATTCACATGACACAGAATCTGATGATGAATGGCTTCACTGATCTATTTGGAGAGGAATTATATAAGATGGAGCCCCAGTCGGAACACTAGGCAGGTAGAAGAGAGGCACAGTGAACAGCAGATCCACACTGACACTCCTGTCCACAGATATCATACAACATATTATAATATGATTAAAAGATCGGGATCATACAGTATATATTATAGGAAACCATTAAACGTGTGATGCAGGTTCTATTTTCTTCAAGCACAACCATTCAAACTGATTTTAATTGCTAGTCATGTTAATGTAGGATTCAGAGGTAGAACTTTACAGTATATTTACTCAAGTTCTGTACTTAAGTACAATTTCGAGGTACTTTACAGGAGTATTTCCATTTTATGCTACTTTATTGCACTTCCACTACATATCAAGGGGGAATATTTTACCTTTTACTGCACTACTGTTAACTGACAGCTCATTGTTACATTTCAGATTAAAGTTTTCATCCAAAACATATGTTATGATAAGACATGATGCAATATTACAGATTAAACTACCCAACAATATCTAAATTGGTTAAATTTAGCTATACCTTCACTAGTAATAACATTAAAATGCTATTTACACAATAATGTGTCAGTAAAAATCCAGCCTTATATATGATATGATAATATAACCCTTTGAAAGGGGTCAACATGCATAGTAAGTACTTTGACTGTTGATACTTTGTATATGTTGCTGCTTAGGTTTACATAAGTAAACATTTGAATGCAGGACTTTTACTTGTAGTTGAGTATTTTTACATTGGCGTATTAGAAAAGGTCAAACTAAAGCTTCAAATAGCTAACAGCTGTTTCCCATTATTTGTGAAGAAGGTGACTGTATCCCCGAGTGGGATGGGATCATCTGCTGGCCACGGAGTACAGCGGGTCAGCTGGTGTCAGTGCTGTGTCCAGAGTACATCTACGACTTCAACCACAGAGGTAGTAGAGCTCAAGACACACTGACGTGCAGAGATCATACAGCAGCTTTGTCCTGATCTGTGATCTACAGATACATACAACACGGGTATGTGAATTACAAATTACACTATTGTCTCACAGCCTGTTGTGCTAATGTTGTGTCTGTGTCTCCTGCACTTCTTTAACCCAGGGCGAGCCTACCGCCAGTGTGACGCATCAGGTAACTGGGATCAGGTGCCCAGTATCAACCGCACTTGGGCTAACTACAGTGAGTGCACCACCTACTTGACCTCCAACCACAGGAGCCAAGAAGTGGTACGTGCATGTTCATTTGTTTTGACGCGTATACAGACTGTGTGTGTGTGTGTGTGTGTGTGTGTGTGTGTGTGTGTGTGTGTGTGTGTGTGTGTGTGTGTGTGTGTGTGTGTGTGTGTGTGTGTGTGTATAGATTCTGCCATGTAAGATATGTTCAGTTGGTGTTTGCAGAATACTGCTGTTTAAACTCTATGTTCAGCTTCACCATGCTGTCCTGGTGTTTTTCTGGTGACCAAAGACTTTTGCATCTGTACAATCTAAGTATGTTTTTGTTTTGCTTCAGAAGGTGTTTGAGAGACTCCATCTCATCTACACTGTTGGCTACTCCATTTCTCTAGCATCACTGTTGGTGGCAGTCTCCATCCTCTGCTATTTCAAGTGAGAACCTAAAAAAAAACATGAACTACATATCCACCTCAAAAGCGTTTGCATTCATAGTCAATTATCTTCATTGCCAGTGATATACAACTGAAATTTGTCCATAACCTTTTCAGGCGTCTCCACTGCACACGTAATTACATCCACATTCACCTCTTCACCTCCTTCATATGTCGAGCAGTCAGCATTTTCGTGAAAGACGCTGTGCTCTACTCCGTATCTGAAGACAGAAAGGCTGAGCCTGAGTTCACTGCACCAAAGCCTCATATGGTAAACAGTGTTTTTTTTATATTAATAAATAAATTAATAAATTTATTACCATTTATACATAGTGTTATTTTTATTTTTTCATAGTGTTTTAACATCACAGTGTGCTGTCAGCACAGTAACATTAGGATGCAATACCAGCGCATGCCCTTGTATGTGAAATAACGTTTGTGTCTATGTAGTCTAATAAGTCTGACAGATGATACACAGTCTGATGTGTTTTAAAAGGAATTGTTGGATATTTTAGAATACGCTTAATTGCTTTCTTGCCCAGAGTTAAATGAGAAACATTATACCACTCTCATATCTGTAGGGTAAATATGAAGCTGGAGTCAGCAGGCTGTTAGCTTAGCTTAACATAAAGACTAGAAACAGAGAGAAACAGCTAGCCTGGCTCTTTCCAAAAGTAACAGGTTTAATTAACACGGCCTGTTGCTACACAGAAGTGTGAAGACAACAGGAAGCAGTTACTTCCTGGAGTTTCTGCTGGTTGAGACCTGCCCCTGGAAAAGGCAAATTGCTTTTCACACTTCGTTTTTTGTTAACAAACCCAATATAACGTAGTAATTGCTGAGCTTTAGTTGCTGGAAGGTGCATTTTGTTTTGTTTGGACAGAGCCAGGCTAGCTGTTACCCTCTTTTTCCATTATTTATGCTAAATTTAGCTAACCGGCTGAGGGTTCATTTTTATGGCACAGACATGAAAGTTGTATCAGTGTTCTCATCTAACTCTTAGCAAGAAAGCGAATAAGCATATTTCCCTAAGTGTCAAACTATTGCTATAGGAAAATAAACACGACAATACTGTATATATAATCGTATTTTGTACACAGAGCTAGTAGCCTATACCTGTCATTATTGTATGTCCTCCTGTTTGAATGTTTCCTTTATGTGCTGCTTTGTGTGCTCAGGCCGGCTGTAAAGTTGCTGTTACCCTCTTCTTTTATTTCCTGGCGACAAATCATTATTGGATCCTGGTAGAGGGGCTGTACCTACACAGCCTAATCTTCATGGCCTTCCTCTCTGACAAGAACTACCTATGGGCCCTCACCATCATCGGCTGGGGTAAGCTACATCGGACTTGATACTATGCTGTCACAAACAGAGCTAACAGTGAATTAAACAAACTGACAATTTCCCAACTTTTCTCCCCACTCATCTCAGGTGTTCCAGCAGTGTTTGTGTCTGTTTGGGTCAGTGCTCGAGCATCTTTGGCAGACACACAGTGAGTCATGAGCTGTGTTCGTCTGTCTAATATTTACACAACACCTGTATCACAAATGCTCACTTTAACTCTTCTGTCTCTGCTTTCAGATGTTGGGACATCAGTGCTGGAAACCTGAAGTGGATCTTTCAAGTTCCCATTCTGGCAGCCATTGTTGTAAGGAAAAATTAAATTTTAATACTATTAAAGGGCATTTGACACTTGGGTTGATTATAACTCTGGACTTACTGTACACCTCTTCCCCGGCAGGTGAATTTCCTCCTCTTCGTCAACATAATACGTGTACTAGCCTCTAAACTGTGGGAAACAAACACTGGTAAATTGGACCCTCGGCAGCAATATCGGTAATATTTATTTTGCTCTTATCGTAAAATTCTCCTGAAAATCTTTCAAAGGCTACCATCCCTCACAAAGACAGTTTTTACAAACGTTGGTTCACTACATGAATGTTTACGCCCCTGTATCTGCAGGAAGCTGCTCAAGTCCACATTAGTCCTCATGCCCTTGTTTGGAGTTCACTACATGGTGTTCATGGCTCTTCCTTACACTGAAGCCATGGGGCTGCTGTGGCAGGTGCAAATGCATTATGAGATGTTCTTCAATTCATCCCAGGTCAGAAAACACATTTATGAACTCTGCAAGAAATAATGTGATCTAAGGGTTAAATGAAACTACTATTATCATTAACTTGTATGATAAAGGTAAAATAAAAATTAAAACATTTTCTGAACACATTTGAATTGGTTTTCACTTTCAGGTTTAAAGAAAATCCCTGAATTGATCGTTATATTATTATATTTCAACAAATATGTGTAATCATAATATATTTTAAACACTTAAAGCACTGGTTTAACATTTTGGGAAATACACTTATATACACAATACATTTGCTTTCTTGCCAAGAGTTAGATCAGAAGGTTAATACCACTCTCATATCGGTACCATAAATATGAAGCTACAGCCAGCAGCTTAGCTTAGCTTAGCATCAATACTGTGCAGCAATGTGTCATTTTTACATTTCTTTTCTTTTACATATGAAATGATTAATGAATGAGATATTATATATTAGTAAGTTTTATTAACTTTGGAAAGAGACAGGCTAGCTGTCTCCTCCTGTTCCCAGTCTTAATGCTATGCTAAGCTACGCTAACAGTCTGCTGACTGTAGCTTTATTTTTAAGCGTACAGATATAAGAGTGGCATCAATCTTCTCATCTAACTCTCCGCAAGAAAGCAAGTAAGCGTATTGTGGAAAATATCAAAGTATTCCTTTGATTATTCTTTTAGGTAATAGAGTAGTTACTTTTTTAGTATTTAGATGTAATACATTGACAAAAATGTAGTGTACTTCTTTTTAACAAAAACTCAATTTCATCTTTACAGGGATTTTTTGTGGCATGTATCTACTGTTTCTGCAATGGAGAGGTAATCAAGCCATCATTTAGTTTTGAAGTTTGAACTCAGATGTACTCTCTGATAATAAAAATAATAAAACTGTTTGTGTTCCTCTTCCTGTTCTCAGGTGCAGGCAGAGGTAAAGAAGGCGTGGTTAAGACGCAGCCTTGTGCTGGACCTCAAACAGAAAGCCAGGATGAACAGCAGCGGCGGGGGAGGCAGCTGTTACTACGGCGGCATGATGTCACACACTACCACCCACAGCGTCAGCTTGTCTGCTGCCAATCCCAGAGCTCTTTCCTTCACTGGAGGTGTGGTGGGCTCAGGTGGAGCTCCCAGTGGAGGGTCAGGAGTCAGGCAGCCACGCCACGGCTCTCTCCACCTGCAAACCAGCCTGCCTGGATACGTGACCTCCGGCACCCTAAAGGAGACGGCTGTACGGAATCCCGGGGGGACGGAGTCTGGAGTTTTTGCCAGGCATGTCAGAGCCAGCAAGATATATTTTAACACCAAAGGTCATGGAGCATCTCCAGCACAAACCCCTGGAGCAGAAGACCCAGACAGCTGCTTATCTCTGAAAGAGCTGGAGACCATCTTGTGACTGTTTTGATAAATTGACAAATGGGCATAAATGAGGTATTGGACTCAAGGCAGACCAAGACAGATGACAGGGATACATTTTTCTGACTTCACCTGACTAGAGGGGTCATCTTTACAAGCCTCTATGTTGATGTGCAAGACTGAGGACTTCCCAAACTAGACATTTCAAGGATTTACTTGTGTTTTGTCCACTCCTTCCTAGGTTAAGAAATAACTTTCAGTCTCAACTTTTAAGCCAACATAGACGAGGAGTCCTTAAAGTGTTTAAATAAATAATAGTCTAAAATACCATGACAGCTGTTTGCTGAGAAAGATCTTATGATATGATAAAAAACGCCAGAACAGCTTCTGAGCAGAGCTTGTGTGGGGATTGTTTAGTTAACAATTGTTGTATGGTTCTCTGGATGTTTTAGTGGATGGGATCAAATTTCCATCGCATAAAATATGAGGGAACACAAACACATTTTCTTTTACAAAATGACACATTTATGATGGAGGAAGCATTACTCCAGTAGTTACTTTACCGAGCTAACTGTCCACATTTGATTATTTCTAACAGTCAGCAATGTCCAGACAGCATGTCTAGACAGGTAAGGTCTCTCTGCACCTGTTTCATTGTTGTCCATGTTGTCTACACAGCCCTATTTAGCATTCTGACAGGACCCTAAGGGCTGATTCACAAACCTTTTGCCCCTCGCAGGCCAAACTCCAACCCCTTCCTCTGTGTAACCTCTGCCCCGATCGCCCTCACAACACCTTCCAGAATTTCACACTCACCCCCCAGGCCTCTACTCAGAGCAAGAGGCACTTGAGCTGTTTGTAGACCTCGAGCATGAGTGACAAAACCTGCAGCACAAGCCACCAGTATTCACAATGTAAACAGAACGGAAAATGTACCTGTAAATATTTTAGGATTGTTTAGATGTTCAGAGAGATATGTAGAGTGTAGGATAACTCTAATAATTGAATCAATGTTCTGAGAGTTTAAATAAAGTGAATTAAATTAAGCTGAACTAAACTGAATGGAATTGATTTACTTACTACTTCTAAGCAGGCTTGTGCAAAATTCAGAATTTCAGAATTGGCCTCCATTCAATTCATGAATTTGAATTTGAATTGAATTGACTCCACCCCACAGAAAGTTGAATTTGAATTTGAATTGGAATGACAGGAAGTGGAATTAAATTCATTGCAATTCAAAGAAATTCCACACAGTCACACAACAGAATGTGATGAATCTCATTAACTGTACATTCAGTGTTAGGAAGGTTACTTTGGAAATGTAATTGCTTACTGTTAGAAGTTACCCATTGTAAATGTGGTTTGGATTACTTTATTTGGATTACTTTATCAATGTAAAGCAATTTCCTTTCAATTTGATTAGTAACTAATTGAATTACACATTTTACCTCAGTAATACAACTAAATACAATTACATAAATTTTGCAATTTAATAACATAATTTCATTACACGTAACTAGTCACTACTCAACCCTGCATACATTTTGTTCCAGAATATAGATAATGATCAAATTCTTGAAATAAATTACCCCCTCAATGTTGTTTAATTAGTTTTGTTCCAATGTTATTTTCATTTCAAAATAATCAAATAACACCACCATGATCTTCAAGATTTCCTGATGTTTCTTCTGTAGGAATAAAGTCCCTCAATGTAGATCACTTTTTAAGAGAACAAATATTTCTATTAATTCCACAATTGACAAGAATTGTTTTCTTGATTTACAATAAGTAATAAGTAAAAAGTGTGCTTGCATGATTTTAAACACATAAGATATCCAGTGTTGGGGTTAACTCCTTGCGAAGTAATGCCATAATATAATCACATTTGGCTATAACTGAGTAATGTAACACATTAAGTTTACTGTTACTGTTGTGTTGTGAGTTGAAGGTGTGTTTAAGCCCTTCATGAGCTATATGACAAGCTCTTGCTATGTTGCGCTACAGTAATGTAATGAGTAGAGTAATGAGTTACTATCCATAGAGAATAACAAGTAAGGTAATACATTATGTTTTTTGTTGTTTTTTAAAGTGAATAATGTGTATTACACGTTTTTGAGTAGTGACCCCAACACTGATGATATGAAATATCAGTAGCATAATACCATCAAGAGATGGTTTTCAAAATAAAAGACTGTCTGTCTGTTAACTTCCTTGTAGATGCCTTTTGAAATTTGAAGTAGCCTTTATGAAGCCACAGACTGGAGCACTGCAGTGCTTGCATATAGTTCTGTGGTTTCTAGGTATTCTTGTTGGAATTGGTTCTTCAAAATGAACTAGTACAGATGACCTTTTAAGCCTGCTATTATTTTCCATGTTGCTGTTATTACAGGTGTCAAATCTATAAACGTTTGCAATCTGAAGTTGTAAGGGACTTCTGAAACTTAAAAAGTCCAGTGTTGACCATCAAATTGTGTACACTGTAAAATATTACAGACCCATTTAGTTATGTCCACTTATTTCTTATGTTTAACTGAACAAGCTTATACAAGTTGTGGATTTTGAACTCAACTTTATGAGTTTTTGAAAGTTAAACTTGCATTTATTCATTGGGTTGACTATTTAAAAAAAATTATGTGTTGATTGAACTTGGGTATGTAAGTTAAATTATCAGTTGAAAATAAGTGTGTGTGTGTGTGTGTGTGTGTGTGTGTGTGTGTGTGTGTGTGTGTGTGTGTGTGTGTGTGTTGCAACAAAAAAGAGTTGCCTTTCGAGTTTAAAATAACCTGTCTTCTTCAAGGCAGCAGGGGAACTTGCATTTCCAAGTTACTGTGTAGAAAAGAAGCTTTCAAACAAATGTCCACCTCAAATTTTTTGGTAACCATTTTAAATACTTGGTTAAAGTAAAGCATTCTGGGAAATGGAGTCATGTTCCATCATGTTCCACAAAATTACAATTACAATAAATCAAACTTAATTATTTGTTTTGTGACTAGAGCTTTTAACATTCATTGTTGGGGGAAACATTTCCTGTTAATGTCATCTGTACAAGTAGTTCAAACTAATATTATTCATAGAATATGTAATGCAATCATATCTGACATATATTGTAAATTGTATGTATATGAATTTCTTAGAATTTTTATTGAATTGCAATTCTGCTTCCTTTAATTCAAATTCGAATTGTAATTCTAGATCCTTTTTTCGACATCAATTCAAATTCAATTCAAATTCAAGAATTTAATTGGAATTTAGGAGTCATTCTCAATTCAATTCTGAATTGTGCACAGGCCTGCTTCTAAGCTCTAGGTCTAAAAAGCTTTGTTATTTCAGGGCAAACAGAAGTCAGCACACACATCTACATCATACAGGTGGTACTGGGACACTAGTAGAAGAAAAAAAAAGATCCCCTCATTCTAGCTAAACTGCAAAACTGATTCCCCAACACAAAATTACATACACCTGTCAAGCAGTTATCATTTAGTATCATAGCGACCATAATAATACTAGTATAAGGCTAAATTAAGAATGGAGTCATTTATCATAGAGTTTACAATGGTCATGGCTTCTGCAAGAGATATCAGATTCCTCAATTTAATTTCCTTTTGCAGACCAGAAGTGGCTGGAGCAGAAAACATGAAGGCTTTCTTCCCCGTCTCTGTTAGTACAATTTATGCATAAAGTTCAATATGGTTTAATATGACCTGTCTGTGACAGGTTGTAGAAAATTAGTATAATTAAAGGCCTGAAATACATGAGCTGAGAAAGATGTGAGCTCATCAAATGATTGGGAAAGTTATAAAGCTCTGCTCTGCCCCCTGTTGCAAAAATGAAAACATTACAAGTTACATTCCTTACTGTTTTTTTTTTTTTGCTACATGAGAAGTCAAATGAAATGGAACGAATTATCAAGCAATAGGTTGCATGCCTGTGTGCACTGTTTTTGACTAATCTCTCCACCTCGTCCTTTTTAAAATCACCAATCCAAACTCATCAGAAATGAGGTTATCCAAAATTTGAGCCCATAAACCAACATATATCACGCAATAAAACTAAATCACCTTTTAAATATTAATATGTTCTGAAACCAAACCATGAGGTATTGTTGTCTCTGCATATTACCTCTGATTCTCAGTTTAGATTACAGACTACAGTCAAACATGTAACATCTCTGATGTCAAAACAGAAAACATCCAAACATATGGAGCACCAGGCACAGATATGCATGAGTGATTGCTCCTCCACAAGGACAAAGAAAAAAAAGAACAGCCCCCACCCAGCAACGAATGGTGGCAACCAGCTGTCAGTTCATTAAGGAGGAAAAGGTTGGCAACCAAAGTGTCACCATTTGATGACACTTTATTTTTTATTTATTTATTTTAAGTTTATTTGAATAGGGACAAGTATGTTACATAAGCTCATGTTACATACTACAACATTTTAGCCAAAGCTAATTCTCAATGTCAGTCCCTACTTTACAGTTGAATCAGTTCAGTTGGCTCCAGATAAGGAAAAATGAGGGCGGCATGGCGGTGGAGAGTGAAGGGGAGGCTGATCGGAAATTACAGGAGGAAATGATCCAGCTTGATGACTGTGGTGGTGCTGGAGGTGATGATATCACTATCATTGTGCTATAAACTAGATGATCAGATGATTGAAGAAGAAATTAAACTTTCAGTCATATAATAACAATGCTTACAGGTACAAAAAGGTGATTTTTTTATAATAAAAGCTCATTGTCCCTTAAAGAGAAAGTGTGTATTGAAATATATAGACAGACATCATGAGAAATAAAAATAGTGAAATATATGGAAAGTGAGCAGCACTTTATTATGCAATACAGGGCAATATGTTTTTTTCCCCAACATATGACCATACAACACCTATGATCTTATATTTAGATATGATAAATATAGAATTAAAAAAAGTCTTTGTATGTTAAGAAATATTTTTTACATTATATAAAAGCAGAAACCATCTTTGCAACATACTGCAAATACATTATATTTATAATAAACTCCTTAACATAACATACACTTTCCATTTATTCCCCTTTTAAGTAGCTTTAAAGTTTAAGAAACCATCTAATGCCACAATGTCTGACAGTATTATGTGTCCTGTATCACCTTGTTTCAACTCTTTATTGAAGCTATATGATGTTTAACAATGATCCACGTTTTAATGGCTGCACCATTTCATTTGAACTGAAATATTTCAAAATTCAGCCTCACATATTTAGTATCTTTGGAAACTTTGTGATGTTAACAAGACCTTAAAATAAAGTTCTGTCGGTTCGAATAAGAATATAATAAGTAATAAATTACTAGTAAGGTTTAAAGTTTTTTTATTTTTATATTTGATAAATTCCACGTAATTTAGCAGATGGTTATAAGACTGAATGTATGTCAATGTATATTAGATATTAGCCTATTGCAAATATATTTAATTTGCATAATATTGAAGTTCTTATATGCACAATGGAAATGGTAAGGCCATGTTGTAAAGCAGGAAAATGCTGTAAAAGTATTATGACAGTTAAACCACTGAGGTGATTCTCATGTTCATGATGTCTGCATGATGAGAGCCGGTCCAGTGACGTCATGATGAAGTCAAAAAGTAGGCGGAGAGAGAGAGAGAGAGAGAGAGAGAGAGAGAGAGAGAGAGAGAGAGAGAGAGAGAGAGAGAGAGCACGGATGTCATCCAGTCCTCTGTACATGAGAGTAATAATAATAACAACACACTGCATGTTCCAGTGATGTTTCAGACTGTGTAGGCCTAGGCTATCCTACCGCTGCCGGCTGTCAGCGGCTCTGATGCGGGCAGGCAGCATCCTCTCCGGCGTCCAGTAGTGAATGAGGAGGGCCGGTGGCCGACAGGGAGGGGTCCTTTGATTTCAGGGCTGCCTCCTCCTGGATGGAGCCCGGCTGTGTGCAGGCAGCGATGGCAATGGGAGATGCCTCGAAAAAAGTGTCGGTTCGGAACGTGGCGGTGGAGCGAAAAAACCTCATCACCGTTTGCAGGTCAGTTTGTTTAAGTGCCTGTGCTCTGATATATGAGTGCAAATTTGAGGCGAAATGTTGTTTATTAATAGCCTATAGGCTATGTGGACATGTGGTTATATTTTGCCTGTTTTATAACAACAAATGTCCTGGTGTTATATTCTTACCATAGCCTATAGCCTACATACGCATAAGACATAGGCCTATTTTGACATGCACGCTTTCGTCATCCTCATAATAAGTCCTTTTAATGAACTCTGTACCGACAGTGGGCATGTACGGACACGTAGCCTGTATGTGCATTAACGACCTTTCATTACAAATATACATTTTTAATATAGGAATCCAAAAATCCACAGACAGACTGGCCTCGCTGTGTGAGTTTAACAGTGTCATATTCGTCATTGCGATTCATTTTCTTCTTGTTAATGGCGTGGTTGCTATGACGACAACCTTTCAGGGGCAAGGACTAGCTGGCACCCCAGGGACTCAGGGCAGGGAGGCAGTTGTAGGCCTGTGCATTAAATTGGACTTTGTGACTCCTTTTTAGATGGAGGTTTGCACTTAAAGTCCTTTGCCAGAGCGTAAACCTACATACATAAACCTTAAACCTTTAACATACATAATTAAATATAGGCTACTGAAGCCTACATGCATGCACGCTATAACCACAAAGTGTAGGCCTACTGTAGCCTACACCTATGCAAAAACAATACGTAAACAAACTCTGTGTACATGCATTTATTCTCTAACTTACTGAGGAGGCCTTGAGAAAGATCAAACGTCTGTCAGATCCACAGATGCTGTCTGAGGTTAAGATGCATTTAAAATGCAAACACCAGTTATAGCCTACATTATTGCACTTATTAGCAGCGTCAATATTCTTATACTGTAATAACAATGGATCAAATGATGTGTTATGTGAAAGGGGTCACTCGTAGTTATGAACCCACAGAGACTTTGCAGTTCCCCTCAGCTCTACGGAGAGTTTTAGCTTCTTTCAGCTCATTGTTTGGATTTTCCGGCCTGCAACTTCACTGTTTTGGTTCACTCTCACTGCTCATAGTGTTGTAGGCTCAGGCAGCTGTTAGTGACTAGCTAGTGACCATAGTGGAGCATTTAGTAGCTAAAGACCCAGGGTCAGCCTAAGTTGTGTGACTGGAGTACAAACACTACACAACACTCACACACACACACACACACACACACACACACACACACACACACACACACACACACACACACACACACACACACACACACACATTCAGACATCTGGTACAGGTGAACAAGACTTCACCTCTGTTGAGCCACTGACACACTTATCTGGGTCATGTACCGTCCCTGCTGTCTGTAATACAGTCAAAACATGGGGGATAGTGTTCGGTTTGAGGATAGTCAGCCAATTATTGTCCAGTATCTGGCCATAGTCAGGCTAGCTGAATGAGACATTGTTGCCTCTGGAACAATGGGGAGTGAAATCACTTGCCTCAATGGCCTGTTTTAGGAAAAGCATTGTCTTACAGACACACGCATTACGCAAACTGACAGCGTGTGTACTGTAAGATGCAATGTTTTACAAAAAACTGTTTATGTTTGGCCGCTAAACTCTGTGATTCCAGAGTCAGCAAAACACGAACAATGTCAATCAGAAATAATTTATCTCCTTATCTACTGCAGAGGTCATGTTGACCAGGATTTGTGTAGTCCATAAGGCCCCTGTCACCCCACAGCATATCTCATTGTCACTGGACAAATAGCTTTTGGCAGGTGTTCTTGCAGCAAATAGACCTGCTGAATTATTTAGTCTCCAGGAAAATATTTGTTGGAGTCGTCATTTTAGCAGAAGGATATTGGTGCCTAAAATCAACAACATGGGGGTTTATAGGGTCTGTGGGTGTATAGGCAATATTATGTCACTCCAGTTGACCTTAATTTATGCAGGTACATTGTTACACTAGAATCTATTGGATATTTTTTTTATATTTAGCCGTGCTATAGCCATCTAGGAATGGCAATGTCGGTCGCTCTGTACTCAGCCTCAGCTGTACTTAGTTTAGTGCTAATTAGCAAATGTTAGCAAGCTAACACACTGAACTCAGATGGTAAACGTGGTAAATATGATACCTGGTGAACATATTAGCATTGTCATTGTGAGCCTGTTAGCATGCTTCCATACTTTGTGTTAGCATGGATAGCAGGAGGACTAGATGATCATGATCAAGGATTTGATTTATCAGCCAAAATCCACTTAATTTCCACCATAACTGACAATTTTTTATTTAAATGACATTAGGATGGTGAATTGATGAATATGTAAGATTGGGGCCACAACAGTTTCATTCATTTCTGCTTTCTTATTTTTTACCAAATTATTCCAAGTATTTTCTCCTGACAGTTGCTATGCTTCAAACTGTTTATCCTGGTTATTTGGCTGAATTAGTTTTCCCAGTGTATACCACACATCTACTTTATTGGGCATCACAAGAACAGGCATCCTTACAACCGTGAAGGTATTACATCAGACTAGAGTCATAAATTCAAGCAGTCCAGTTACAAGTAAATTTTGTTGTCAGAGCTTCCAGAATGCTCTCTCCATAAACATCTTCCCATGGCTCTATTATAAGAACTGACAGTAAATGGGTGAGTCAGCCAGAAATGGATCGTAGCCTACAGTGTGACTGTGCAGAAACAAACATCAACAAACAATCATATGGGATTAACATAAATGTATTTAACTATTGGTCCCTATTCAGTTGCCTTTGATTTGATCTATTTCACAGGTTTTATTATTATTGACTTTGTTTCACTCAATTCATTATACATCATCACATTACATGGACTTCTAAGTGTAATTATAGTTTGATCTATGAGGTGTTCCTCCTACAGTAAACTGAAACAAAGAAAACAGTTATCCATTAATCTGTTCCCTGACTAATCTATTCTCATGATGACTTCATTGCTGGCAACAAAACTCTTTGTTTAAAACTTATATTTCTCTCTCTCTCTCTCTCTCTCTCTCTCTCTCTCTCTCTCTCTCTCTCTCTCTCTCTCTAAGGTTTTTAGTAAAGACGCTGTTAGAGAAATACACAGCCGAGCCCATAGATGATTCCTCTGAGGAGTTCATCAATTTCGCAGCCATACTTGAACACATTCTCAGCCACCGTTTCAAAGGTAATCACCTACTGCACGGTGAAATTGTCAGTGATTGACTGCAAGTTAAAGAAACTCGAAAAACACTGAACAATAAATGGATTCTGGCATCAAAGCAAAGAAGCATATTGAAGTTGTTCAAATGCTGTTATTGATAATGGATTTTTAGAATACAGATTTCCATACTAATTTTGAAGTGATTAAACATTAAATAGAATCAATTTAAATTTCTCTCTCTTCATTAATAGTTGTTCTCAATTTTTAAACAAAAATCATATCTAAAAGGCTAACATTGCTGTTGCAAATTCAGATGCATATAACAAAAAACAAGTCTGTCTATTTTCAATGGCTGCAAGGTTTTTTTTGGTCAAACACTGTGGGTTTCCTCCCATATTGTAGTTGGCCCAAGACTTCAGCCACTGTTCACTGAAATAAATAGGCCTACACGTTATATGTCAACACCAAAATTCAACTTATCAACAAAGTAAATGCCTCCAACAATAATTTGTGTTACACTTACTTTCTAGGGTCCAGCAGCTGGTTTGATGGTCAGAGAAGTTACTGGGACTATGTCCGTCTGGCCTGCGCTAAAGTCCCTAACAGCTGCATTAGCAGCATAGAGAGCATGGAGAACATCAGCACATCACGAGCCAAGGCAAGTCCTATATACACTGACAGTAATAATCATAATAGAAAACTGTGGGAAATGAACATCTGTTTAAGAAAGATGGAAGAGAAAAAACATGACTTTCTATTTTTTTCTATTTTGACTTTAATCCTGTATTTTGCTTCTATATTTTGTGCTTGTTGGTTTCTTGCCATGTGGACATGTTTTTGTTTAAGGCCTTCCTTAGATTGGTCTTTAACATCGATTGCCCTGATTTGAAACACCTGTCCTTGTTGGCATAAATGCCAGCCAGGTCACTGTTGAACTTAAATTCTAAAGAAGGTTTGTGGAAATGTCGATCTTTATAAATTGAGATTAATAATTGATCAGAGTTATGAGTATGCAGCTTTACCATTCTTTTTTGTGAAGATTGTGATAGAAAGTGCCCAATTAAAGGACAATACATTTTTCTGCAATGCAAATATATGATGGTATAAATGAGTTTATGTTATATTATACAGTAAGGAGTGTGAAGATTTAAAAAAATGTATGACATTTTGCGACTCCTTAAGGGGCGGGCCTGGATGAGAGTCGCCCTGATGGAGAAGAGGCTGTCTGAATACATCGCTACTGCTCTGAGGGATAGCAGAACGACCAGGTTGGAGGCCCCACACACATACACCATACAATAGTTTTCACCCTATCCCTACTAGAACCGTGTTCCCACCTGCTTGTATTGGTCTCTGTGCTTTAGGAGGTTCTATGTAGAAGGAGCCATCGTGTTAAGAGAGGAAGCTACGGTGCTAACAGGGATGCTCATAGGTCTCGGAGCCATAGACTTTAGGTGAGGAGACTTGACCTTTATGCTGTGATATTTTACGCATGAAACTGATGATTTTACATTTTTTTTGTTTTATGTGTGTGTGCTTTCTCCTCCATAGTTTCTGTCTGAAAGGGGAGGCCTTGGATGGGAAATCATCTGCTGTGATTGACTACACACCGTACTTGAAATTCACACAAAGGTATGTTCACTGACACTGTAAAGAAAAAGCTTTGTCAAAGTCAATTGAATCTCGTCATGTCTTAAATACTTGGAATGACAATGCTTTAGATACTGGGCGCTTGAAAATAAATCATTTGACTGCTTCTGTTGTAGCTATGATTACCTGAGTGATGATGACGATCGACAGAGTGTTGACAGCAGCACAAGCGACGACAGCGTCCCTGACCACCCCTACATCCCCCTGGTCACTGACGAGGAGAGCTGGAGCACAAAGTGTCGCAAGATGGAGCAGAGGTTCAAGATCGTCAATGCTCAGAAGGTGGGCAGCCGTCTTTTTGTGTTTGAAAATACAAAGGATAGTATTGCTTTTGACGAAATTGTGAACAGAAAGTCTCTCTCTCTCTCAGATGGACAGTGTCTAACATGAGTATCCGAGGGTAGATTTTTGGTTTCAGTCAGTGTGGATGTGCATTGTCAGGGTTACCTGGAGGAGCTTGTGCGCCTGCGTGAGTCCCAGCTGAAGAACACAGAAACTGAGAACAAGCGGCTAAAGGCACGACTGGAAGAGCTACAGAGCAACAGCACACAGGAGAAGAAGGAACTGGAGGACATAGTGCTGGAGCTTCAGGAGCAGCTGTGAGTGATGCAGACAAATGGGAGGGTCCAGGTTTCACCCACATATACCTTGCCAAGATTTGAACAGGGTTTCAATTGAATTGTCCAACCTTAAAACCATTGAATATAATTATCATTTTTATTGGTTTAGTTGAAGGTTTTGATGTGTCTGTACCACAGGCTTGGATTTGATTGCTTCTTAATAATGTGTTGTATTGTCATGTTTGTCAGGACAAGCTTAATTCCATGTGATTCCAACCACCTGGCAAAAAACATTTCAATCCCTTTGATCAACCAGTGGCCGACGCTCCAGCCATACAACAGCCAAGAGGACGTCAAGCTGTTCCGCAGGTTCTAGTTGTAGATGATACATTTTTGTGTCTTCGTGGTAATAAGTGTTTTCTTTAGGAGAGAATATTTTATATCGAAGAGGATATGTGCTAAGCGGCTAATTCCTGCTTCTCTAAGTTCGAATTTGAACTAACTAACTACATGCGCTGCTCATACATATAGTATGTTGCACATATCACATATGTATATTGTATACATATGCCTATATACAGTATATTTGCATGTTTTTTATCTAATATTTGTTAATCACGATATGGAGCCTAGATTGTGCCACCGAAATAATTATAGACTTTTACTGTGTTATTATAACAATTCATTATATTGATCAATATATTAATTAATATATTGATCAATTTAAAAAAAAAGCTATTATGCTACTATGTGTTGCCCCTTACATGGCCAATCATAGCTGCTACCACTGCTCTGTGGGTTGCCTTTCATTTTATCTTAAGGCACTGCTTATCAACACATCTTCAAACTGAAGCAATTACAAAACAGAAACTATAAATTGCAATAAACAGTCCAAAACCCAAATATATTCAATTTACAATATTTCATGACAAAAACAAATTTCCTCCTAACATTTTGGAAGCTTAAACCAACAGATGTTTGGCATTTCTGCATGAGAAATGATAGAAAAAAATTCCAATTGATAACAACTTTAAATGTCTTTTATTTTTCCGATGGCATACTCCAGGGTCTATAACAGCACATACCAAAACATCAGAAATATACAGTATATTTGCATACTTTTAATTCAACAATCAACTCTGGAAATGTAATACATGCCAATTCCTTACTACAATCAATATAAAATAACAATTGTCATGCCTGCCTGGAAACTCAGCGCTGTAACTCTTTAATTTGTCCTTCTGCTGACCTGTAGGAGGAGCTTCCCGAGCACAGAGCTGCTGTCAGTCGAAATCAGCCTGGATTCAGACGCCCAGAGGACTGAGGGGAAACAGAATGGAGGAGCCTGGTGCACAGGTGACTTTTTACACACTTACACACTGTATGCTCGTAAGATAATAAGTGAGTAAACACACATAGGCACGCACACAAACACAAACACACACACACACACACACACACTAAAATTGACCCTTCCTTTGTATGTCTGTCCCACCCCTTCAGAAAAGGACTACACCCCCTCCATGATGGGCCTGTGTGGGTCCTTGGCCTCCCTCCGGAGCTGCAAGTCTCTGGCTAGCCTCAAGTCCAGCGAGTGCCTGGTCAACATCAGTACAGAGAACAGTCCTGCCCTCTCTCCCAGCTAGGGGGCACCAAAGAAACACTGCCAACCACTTAACTGGCACTGAGACAATTCAACATGAATACAAAAAGACTACTTTTGGTTGGTGGACAAATGCTCTCTTTTGTGGCCCTTACGTGAGTCCCTTTACCTTTATGCATTTGTGAAAGAGTAGCCTTCCCGTCTGGGACTGTCCGACAAAGATGCAGGAATAGCTGTTGTACTGCCCGACGGCCTCCTGCAGTTTCACTGTCTATATTGTCTTGCCATGATTAAACCTCCTGGAATGCAAACAACTGGTTCAAGTTTGACCTCTCTTTCGTCATGATGCTTGATTTTGTGCAATTACCCTCATGACTGTACTGGCCACATTCATCAAAACTCACTGTGGGGTTGTCCTGTATGTACTTGTCCATTTGTCTGTGTCTTATCAGTCTGTCAGTGTGTCTTAGTCTGCCTCTTTCATAATACTGGCAGTGCAGGGTGGATGAGCTGTTATAACCTTTTAAGGAACAGAAACAATGTTTTGCCATATTATATTATGCTATCATAAGAGAGTTAAGAAAAGAGGCTTGTAATGTGCTCAGTTAAAGTGGCCGGAGTGTTTAATGATGAAGATTATTTGGAAATTACCAGAAGCAGCTTTATGACAGTTTAGGCCTTATTCAATAAGGTTAGATACATATCTTAGTATGTGACAGAAAAGAAGTGTCAGGCTACAAAGGTTTGCAGAGTCACTACAATGTGAACATAAAAAACAGACATAATATACAGTATCTTGCATACAAATGCAAAGTGCATTGTGACTATGCAGAATGAGTGTTTCCATTGTCTTTTTCTACAAACCTGGTTTGATAGAGTAATTTGAGCAGGAGAGAAATAGTGAATGTGCAACATATATGTGCGTGTGTCATTAGATTTTTTTGGCTTTATTCTTTTGTTCTTTTATATTTGTATTAATTGAGTGACAAACTTGTATCATTTACCATCATGTAAATTGCAATCTCATGCAGTGTTGTTGAGAGTTGGGATACATTGTGTTATTTAAAACTGCAATAAAACTGCCTTTTTTTGAAACATTAAATGCTGGTATGCAATGGATGTGTATTTTGTTTTTTGTTTTTTCACTCTAAAGATGACAAGGTCAATCTGTCCATCCACCACTTTTGTCCAGATTGAAACATCTCAACAACTATTGGATGTATTGCCATGTCATTTTGTACAGACATTCATGTTCCCCAGATAGTATATTCTATTGCCTTTTCCAATAGCACCATTGACACTTTCAGTTTGCCCAATACTTTGACTGAACCATACAAAGGATGAATCTCAATAACTTGATGTTTCCCTGACTTTTCTTCCTCCAGCAGGTCAAACTTTTCACTTTACCAGATCTAAAAAATGGGTTGGCATACAATTTTGTACAGTATATGTTCTCAGTATCCTATTGACTTTAAAGGTCCCATGACATGGTGCTCTTTGGATGCTTTTATATAGACCTTAGTGATCCCCTAATACTGTATTTGAAGTCTCTTTCCGGAAATTCAGCCTTGGTGCAGAATTACAGCCACTAGAGCCAGTCCCACAATGAGCTTTCCTTAGTATGTGCCATTTCTGTGTCTGTAGCTATTGAGGAGAGAGGGGGGGTGAAAGGTGGACGGTGGGGGTGTGACTTTGACCAACTGCCACTTTGCTCGTTTGAAAGCCATGATGTCTCTCTCTCATGGGTGGGCCAAGCAGAGAAAGGGGAGGTAACCTTGCTCCTTATGACCTCATAAGGAGCAAGATTCCAGATCGGCCCATCTGAGCTTTCATTTTCTCAAAGGCAGAGCAGGATACCCAGGGCTCGATTTACACCTATCGCAGGCTGGGGGAACGCATATTAATGTTAAAAAACCTCATAAAGTGAAATTTTCATGCCATGGGACCTTTAATGATCCCAGTACCTTTCCTATGGCACAACCATGACATTTTCAATTTATTCAGGACTTTGATTCATGTTCATATACCAGCATACCGTAACTAATAACATTTCCATCAGCCACAGCTGTACTTTGTGTTATTTTTAATTAGCAAATGTTAGCATGCTAACACGCTAAACTAAGATGGAAAACACAGTGAAGATTACACCTGCAAAACATCTGCATGTTGTCGTGAGCATGTTAGCATGATGATGCTAGCAAAGCACTGCTGTGCCTAAGTCCAACCTCATAGAGCCATTAGCATGCCATTTAACAGTAGCAATGCTTTTCCTGCAAGTCACGTTGGTTGCCATTTGGCAACTCAGAAACTGCTTTGTCAATTTATTACTAACCCAAGCAGACAACAGACTGGGATGCAAAATAAAAATTGCTCAAAATGAGTAGTTGGCATCACAGCAATTTATTTACTGTAGGTCCAAGAAATCCAACACACACTATCTTCCCCTGCTGAGGTCACTTTTTGTTTTCATGTCTCCCCTTTTAGCATAACTTTGTGAAGCTTGACATCGTCTCTCCTCATATGGGGTTGAAATAGCTAATGTGAGGTCATAGGTTAGGATCATTCATTAATTAACACAGACAAATACACAGAGCCAAACAAACAGCAGCTAAAGGTCTTTGGTAAACTTTGAAAATGCATTATGTAGGAGACACATTCCTGATCAAGATACTGTCCAATTAACTGCCTGGCTGTAAAATGAATGGATACCGGAGGGTTGGGAAAAGTTGGGTTTAGTTATCTGTCTTTGTCTTTAGCTGTTTTGTGAAAGTGACATCAATTGTTGGGTGCAGTTGCACTAGATAGATGAGCAGACTGCTGGACACATGGTTCAGTACTTCACCCTTCTGTGATAAAGCACATTTACTCCCATTGTGGTGTGCCAGACACACGAGTGTGTTATCTAAGCGTGGGCTGAAATCTTGTGTAAATAAGTGCACATTTAGGGCCAGTTCGGTTTGGGTGAGGGGAGTATGAGCGTTAGCACTGCTCTATGATCTGCCCCTAAAAAGTGCATGCCATGTTATCTCTACCCCCTTTTCTTGTTCTACCATTGGCACTCCCTTTAACACAGGGTCTGGACATTTATCTACCTTAATGCACACTGTCACACACAGTGCACACACACCACCCAAAACCACTTCCCAAGCCACCCAGATGGTGCACACACACACAGCTGGGGTGATTTCAATAGGCCTCAGGATAGTATGATGACATTATTAGCCTAAAAATGAATGAATGGAGGTGATGATTAAACCATACCAGTGTTTTTGTATATTACAGCCCATCTATTACAGATCACACATACTTTACATCACAGCTCACTAACCTTGCTACAGTGTTTTAAAATTTTTTAGAGCACCAACAGTGAAAGTACTCATAATGCAGAATTAGTGATGGGTTCATGTTACATAACTATTAGTATCACTAATGTTGAAGCTGGTAAAGGTATGGCTAATTTCAATACTATATACTGTCTGGTGGCTAAATCCATAATAATACATTATAATTTATTAGTTGATTTATATTTTGTTTAATCTGAATCTGCAAAGTAACTAGTAACTAATGTCAAATAAATGTTGTGGAGTAATAATTACAATATTGGCTTCCAAAATGTAGTGGATTAGAAGTATTAAGTAGCATAAAATGGAAATACTCAAGTAAAGTGCAACTAAGTACCTCAAAATTGAACATAAGTTTCAGGAGTCTGCACATAATCATGTCATTTTCATGCTGCATTAAAATAATGGAAATCAATTGTTACCTAGAAAAGTAAGAACATACATTATAAAATCTTAAATTGACTGGCATGCATTTGAAAAAAGTCAGAATAAAATGTAAAGACTGATTTGTAGTTTAAAAAAACAGTGTTATGGCACTTTAAACATATGGACTATCAAAGTACACAAATTGTAAACTAATGACGTTTTAAAAAGTAGTCCATGTATTTTCTGTGTCACGGTAAATAGTTGTAACTGTTAATTTACATACTTAAAAAGTTTATATGTGGTATTTCAACACGAATTTGAGAGTCAGTTAGATGAATTATGAGATATGAATTGTGGGCGGTGACAGCTAATTACATTGTCCGAGGTTTGACGGATTGATGGCGGATTGTCCAATGGACTTGAAGTCGGGGGCTCCACCAACCAATCAAAAGTGAGATACAGAGCCGGTCCCCGCCCCCCTTATAATTAAATCCACACCAGCGTGGCGGTGGAGATGTTTGGAGTTAGGACAAGAACGCGGAGGGGGACAAAAACTGTGGCAACCTCGCAACTTTCTGGGCCACTAAAACACGCTCCAGCCCGGAAAACTCTAATGAAATATACTTCCAGGTATTCTTAGAAGACGTAAGAGTTGACGTTAAAGTGACTTTTTGAAACTGGAGCTGCTTCCTTGTTCGACAACGGGGTGAAATATCTCAACATCCTCACAAAGAAACTTTGCTTGCTAGGCTGCTAACTCGCACACAAGCCAGAAAAAAAAGTATGATCACCGCCGAAGACTTTATCACACGCTGTCAGTAACATCTAATCTGTCGAGCTAAGCGTTAGTGGTGGTTGTATTTATTTGGAAATGGTATCTATATTACTCGAGACTGACTTTTGTAACGGTTTTTAGTAGTCTTCATCGCCAGTGGAGGAAGAGTTGCGCCCCCCAAATCTCCACCAGGCAGGACATCCATTGACCTAAGGAGTCCTAGATTTGTTTCTGGAAAGATGTCTGGCCGAAGTGGCGTTGGACATAACCGAGGAGCTGCTTTGGGTCCACAACCCCTCAAGGCTACTGTTCCCTATCAGCTGGCCAGCAAGCCTAGACCTAACCGGAGAGATGGAAAGTCAGGTATGAACACCTGTCCCACTATATGGATATAGTTATATCCCTGGGTGAATGTGTATAAGCTTAAATATGATGCCATAATAGAAATTGTAGAAATGTAGGTCATGTGGCCTTCAAAATGTATAGTTTCACACCAGCTATTCATGCTCCGTATTAGTTTCAAACTTGAGACAGATGACCTAGCTAGTAAAGCCCCGTGATTGGGAAACCTCTGTAGCAGCATCCAGGGTTCCAAATGAACTTTTTCGTCCTCCAGCCAAATGGCTAGTGAATGATTACATTTTACCAGCCACTCGATAGATTGCCATTGGTGGTTGTCTTTTTTTGGCTGGTAAATGAAGCACATCTACCAGCCCCTTCTATGTTTTTGTCAGTATTTGGCTAATAGATGTTGCTAATTTTGAACCCTGGCAGCATCCATAACACAATCAATGTCAACCAGGAGGTCAATGCACTATATCTCTCTGTAACACAACTTGCAAAATAAGGTGTTCAACTTTTTATTCATTGTTAAAGGGTTGTGTTTTATTCTTTTCTATGTAAATGTAGCTGTGAGTATATTGAAGTGTTGATGGGTTTGCCTGTAATGTAGTTGGAATTGAATAATAAAACAAAGTAGACTTAGTAAAAGATTATAACCATATTATATATTAATACGGACAATACAACCTAGTAATTATTACTATATAGATATGATTATAGCTCTCATACATTTGTATTACCAATTACTTTAGCAATTACCTGGTTGATTAATTGATTTTACTTGTTGGTCTTTAAAATATCTGAAAGTTGTGGAAAATGCCTATAGAAGTTCTCAGAGCCCAAGGTGACATCTTCATGTTCTTCTACCTGTCAGACAAATAAAACTCCATATTTCAGAAGCCACGGCCAGTGAGTTCTGGGCCTTTTTCCTAAATAAATGACTCCATTGGTTAACACGTTATTAAAATGCTTGCCAATCTTTTGATCAAATAATGGACTTATAAATTCAGCTCTAAATGTTATTGGCTATGTAAAGTAGGTCAAAGCTTACTTACTGTAACTACATGATGTAACTACCTTTTTTTTTTTTTTTTTTTAAAAAGACTGATTTTAACATTTTGATTTAGCTTTGTTAACTTGAGCTTTAACATACTCAATTCACTAATCCTGCCACCAACTGATACAAATTTGAGAAAAAACAGAATAATTGAATCTGTCACTACATGTCAAATAAAACGGTTTCTCCTTTTGACAGCTGGGAAGCCCAAACCGCACCAACTGAGCTCTGGCATGAGGCGGACAATGTCTCTAGATGCCATCATCGGGCCGTACCTGCAGGGACACTGGCCCAAAGAACCAGAGAGCCAGAGCAGCCTGTCTCGCAAAGACAAGTCCACCCAGGTTGGCTTCGCGTGAAGAATGTGTGAACATAATGCTGAAAGGAATTGAATGCATAACTTTAACACAGATTGTTTCCATATTTTTAGAGTCATTAATGACTTAATTGGTTGATTCATGTTGAAAGATTAGTTTGCCGTTTTAGAATAGAAGGAAGTTGCTAGTAGAGAGGAGGGAAGGAGGGAGTGTCCGGTGCTTTCATAGCTATTACAGAGTGATAACCACAGCCATGAGAATAGTCTCTCAAGTCAGCTGATGAGGCCGTTTTGGCTGCACCCATCCTCTCTATGTGTGCAAGCACTCGCCACTGCTCTTCGATTGGCCACATCCTTCCCCCCCCCCTCTTTTTGTTTTTCAGTTTCTCCTGCTCTTTCGCTCTTTGACGAGTGCGTGTGGGTGTGGATGGTGTGATGTGGCTGCAGATCAGTCTTTGAACATGTAAAGCTGTGCTAAGTGTGCAGCTTTTGCTTAAAAGTGTGAAGTCTTGATATGCTGTGGGACGTAAACGTAACAGTTTCATTTTATTTTAATATGATCACAGAGCAGCTTCAGCCTAAAGCTTTAATAGATATGCTTAGTTATTAGTCAGGTGTGATTTATTTTATATTTTTATATTTTATTTTTTAAAAAGAGAATTCGTTCTTATGGTTACTTTCTTCCTCCCCAGACTCCAGACTCATGGTCAGATAAATCCCAGAGCAGGAGAGGTAGCAGCAGCCACAAGCGATCGGCATCATGGGGCAGCGCTGAGCATCTGCGAGAGGTGATTCTCTCGCCTGTGTTACTCAATGTGTGTTTGCAAAAACCAGGTTTGCTAAACTGTAAGACGGCGAGCTCTTGAAAAAGGCCTGACTCAATTACTTTGACAGCGTTGAGCAACAGGAGACACAATTATCTCATCTGCAAGGAAACTTCCCCTTTTGACAACTTTTCAGGAGCTTCACTCAGATATTTTATCTGAACCACCACAAAATCAGATCATCTCCACTAAAATATTAACAATTAACATGCATCAGGTTGTTGTAAAGTGGGTGACATTTGTAAGTTTAAAAGACTTCCCCTGTGTGTGTTTGTGTGCAAGCTTATTGACTGACTATAACCTTTGTTCATTGCAGATCGCTAAACTAAAACAACAGCTGCAGCAGCGCAGCAAACCTGCAGTCTCGGGGGGGCATGACAAAGGCCGCCAGCGTGGATATCCTCAGGGGAGCGGTAGCCTAGGAACTACTCGGGTACCATAGCATCATCACCACACATAAACTCACTGCACTACTTACTACATACATGCATATGTGTGCACACTTCTTACAGGCAAAGTTTGGTAACACTTTACTTGAAGGTATCTACATAAGCGTGACATGACACGGTCATGAACACATGACACTGTCATGACCCATGAACCCTAACCCTAAGTTGTCACGACAAAAACGGAATGACACTTACTAAAAGAAGCTTTATGTCATAAATGTTTATGACTTGTTTATGACTTGTTTAATGTTTATGACGCGTTCATGACAGTGTCATGTCACGCTTATGTAGATACCTTCAAGTAAAGTGTAACCCAAAGTTTTTATGATTATTTATTTTTATTTATTTTTTCCTTCATCAGTACAGCCTGTCTGACTCTAGACAAGTTTTACTGATCACCTCATCAAAGTGAACTAGACAGTGCAGCTCATCGCAGGAAGGGAAAAAAAAAAAAACCACTAAGCAACAGGAAGACCACTACATCACATCGCTTCTGCTTTTCAGAACGAAATCCGTAGTTCTGCATTTCAGCACAGCTGGTCTGCACTGTCTTGTGTGCTGCCACACTCTACTGGGTCGTGGTGGTTTCAGACCAAATGTGGTGACGTGACAAACCAATGAGACATTACAAACCTGATTTTTACCTGGTAGTGTTAATGAGGTTTTATGGCACAGTGATCTCTTTAGCACATATGACTTTAATATTTAACTCATGATTAATGTGCTCGGGGGACTGCGTTTTTTTTCTTTCCAGAATTAGTTCTTCTGACACAACAAGAGAAAGTCCTTCACAATAAGAGCAAATAAGAAACTTTCCAGAGAACTGTAAAGTGTCTGATCTGTTAAGTTGTCTCTCAAGAGTAATGCAGCCTAAATTCCATTTAACTTGTTTTTGTCTCCTCAGACTCAGCCAATTCCCATCCCCCTTGCTCCCCTGTCTACACTGGTCCCTCGACTGCGCTGCAGTGTGGAGGGCCTCAACCAAGAGCTGGAAGGCATGTTCATCTGCCAGCCATTGCATCCTCAGCAGAGGGTAACTGTCACCTATCCTCCACACATCATACACAGTGTGAAAAGATTCAGGATTTGTTTACCTATAATTAAAAGGAAGACTTTTATTTATTTATTTATTTATTTTTTTTTTCCTTAAAGGTTGCATGTGATATTATGGTGGTTGACATTATTTACACACGGTTGTTTTCCTGTCTTGTCAGCTCCTTGAGGTTCCAGACGGTCACCGGGCTCCAGTCCCTCTGCAGAGCTGTAGCAGTGGATCTCAGAGTGACCCCGCCACCACACCCCTAACCTCATCATCTTCGTCCTCCTCCTCCTCACCCAGCTCCTCTCCCACAAACCTCTCCACCTCCCCACCCAACTCTGATGACGCACCTGTGGATCTGCACCAAGGTTAGCTTTTCAGCAGTCTTGTATAAAGTACTGAAAGCTATACTTGAGTAAAAGTACAAGTATCTTACCAGAAAATTACTTTGGTAGAAGTTAGTCACCTTTTTAGACTATTACTTGAGTAAAAGTCTTAAAGTATCTGATATTTACTGTAAATTATCAAAAGTAATTTCATGATGTTAAATATACTTAACTATTAGAAGTAAAAGAAAACATTGATTATAAACTTTATTGTGGGTTCCTTTTTATAGTGAAGCATAATACTTTCCACACTTTCTTAAACATAAAGTCTGACATCAACAAAGACCTCAACGTACGAAAACATTTCTTGCAAGTAACTAAGATGCTTAGGGAAAATTTTAGTGGAGTCAAAGTAAACCTTTTATTTAGGATATGTAATGGAGTCAAAGTTTCCAGAAATATAACAAAGTAAAGTACAGATATGTGAAAATTCTACTTAAGTACAGTAACAAAGTATTTGTACTTTGTTACATTACAACACTGCTTCTTAGTATACAGTGTCCGTTCGCTGGTTCCGTATTTCCTGGTGCTTTCAGTCACGGATGAATGTAATTGTGTTACCAAATTGCAATATATAAATTAAACTATAAAAAGTTAGATCAATTTTAAAGTGTAGAATTACTAGAAAACTAAAGGGAAAGTAAGCTGCTGTGCGGCACGCTCAATCACACAGGCAACATTTATAGACACCCACAAACATACATACTTGCATTCAACACAGGGGTATGGCGATAAGCTCAACATAATCATACTATCACAATTAAACGGGAGATAATATAGATGCTTTACCAAAATGTAGTTTTCCTCATGTTTTGCTTTTAGTTAAGCTAACTTCACTATCAGCAAAACAAAGGTGACTTTTTTTCCCCCGTGGAGACCAGTACTTGAATAGTGAAGTCTCTTCCTGAGCCCACTTCATTCTCCCTTATTTTTCAGATTCAGGAACTTTATTAATCCCAAAGGGCAATCCATTCGCAGCTTTTCAGTCCATACAGTCAGTTCCAACTAGTCTCGCTTTGCCAGACCCTCCTCCAAAGCGCGCTGAAGGAGGGTCTGGCTACTCAACATAGCATTTGGGGATGGGAGGAAAATATGCTCTGGTTTAATGGCATTTCTTTAAACCAATCAGAATTGTCTTGGTCGGGGCTAAATAGTCGTGAATTAAATAATTCAGATTGGACAGACTGCCCAGCTAGCTGTCTCAATTGACCCTGCAGAGATCTGAGGAGCAGTCAAAAATAGTCCTCCTTAATCCACCGAATTTAAAACTCCAACACAAAGAAAGCAGAAGGAAACGGAAAATACACTCATCCGGCGAATTTCCTGCGGCACCGGAGCAATCCCGGAAGTGGAACGTCAAGGATCTAGACAAGTTCCAACAAACACTCCCCAAACAATAGCTAAAAATGTTAAAGATGTCAGAGGAAACCTATTAAAAAGGTATAGGACAGATAACAATAACTAAAAGCATTAAATAAAAGCAACACATGACACAATAAATAAAGGCAATATAAAACAAGTCCTATACCTCTATGGTAGCCATCATTTACGATGAGCATTGTTTGTGCATTTGTTTGTCTTTTTCACAAGTTGACATGAAGGGATAAATCAAAATGAAAGGTTACAACCTATTTAATCATGCTTTTTATGTGCGAATATTTGATTGTGAAGCAAAGCATTTAACGCATTCAATATAGTTGCTGTGTATGGTACAGACTGCTAAATGGATACAATTTTCATGATCTTGTGATACACTGACTGCAGTCACACTTTCTTACCAACTGAGAGGAGTAGAGATCGGAAAATACTTTATCTGCATACTTTTGTTAACACCTTACCATTTAAGTATTGACTGTAGTGCGTGTGTGTGTAAAACGGTCCTCAGAAGTTTTGCTTTAAGAATCTTTGATTTGAGACTTATTTCTTCCCCTGCTACTTTCAGGTTTGATAGACAGTGCAGAGATGTGCCTCCTGTCGCCGTTCCTCTCCCAGAATGAGGCTGACCTCTCCCTGCCTCTGCTGATGTCCTCCTCCCCAGGGCCCAATAAAAGTTGCTGCTTCCAGAGAGAGCCTCCAGAGGGCTGTGAAAAGGTCCGAGTCTGGGAGGAAACCAGGTACGTTTGTTCTGCATTTGAGCAGAATTGACACTCATGTTTGCTTTACAGAAGTCACCAGCTTGAAGGGGCTGTTAAAGCTACATTGTGTAAGAATTTCTCCCATCTAGCGGCGAAATTGTATATGACAACCAACTGAATATTCCATTCTAGCCCCTCTCATTCAAATCGCATTTCAACTGCTACAGTGGCCGAACCCGAAATTAGCTCTTAGTATCTCCATTGTTTACACGCAGCTGTTCTAGCCACTCCGATATTAACTTTGGTCTTGTTGCTTTGCTTGTCGCATTGTCTTAATTCTCCTTTTCGCTTCCCTGGCGAGTAATCTCCCCCTGGCATTTGTCACGGTGCAGGGTGCCACGGAGTGTAAAAGGGCGAAAGGTGGAGGTATGTCCCTCTTTGGCTATGTATTTTAAAGATTGAAGCGCAACATGCCGGCCGTCATTCGAGTGACTCGTTGTATGTATTCTGAATGATTCTAAATGGCAGATTCTACACTTATGAGAATACTTTGATTAGTTGGAAGTAATTACACATGAATGAGCACATATTTGTGAAAGAACAAAGGGGTTTTTGCTAAGAATCAACTAAAAACATTATACAATGTAGGTTTAAGAGTTCAAGAGGTTTTTTACGTTGCATTATTACATTTCCAGACTTTTTGTCTCCTACCGTTTTACGTTGCATTACTACAGCATTTACAGACCTTTTTTTTATTTATTTTTTTTATTCTACCTTTCCTTGTCTAAACCTGGTGCCTACATTACCCACAATGAAAGTAGACAGCTGTAGATCCAGGTGTGTTATGCTAGCAGTGTGGCGGGGGCGGGGGTCTTGTAAACTTTAGTCACTTGAGGCAAACCCTCCGGTGGTGATCCTCATACAATCTATCTTCCCTTGATCTCTACAATCTGCAGATATTTTGATAGGTTAAAAACTAAACCAACTTTCCTAAAGAAACTCAGTAGGGTGTCGCCCCCACCCTTACTGTTACGACACGGTGTCATTAATGCCTAAAGTACTGCCCGTTTGTCCTTTTATCGTTTTTACTCAACCTGTATATTGTCATGAAATTTGCGTGCAATAATTCTTGCTACATTTGCAGTTAAGTACTCTCTGTCGTCAGCTTGTAATGTCTCTTGAGTCTTAGGAAGAATGAAGCTTGGTGATGTAGTGACTAGTGGGTTCTGATCATGACCAGTGACTACTTTTTTAGTTGATTTGAAAGGGACAAGGAAGCCTATCGACGGCAGTGACTGTCACAGCAGCAATGTCTGCCGTGTAACCAAATCTCATTTCTACCACTTACACTTAAGGAATTAGTTTTGCCATTAGTGTCTTACAGCCCCTCTCCTCTCATCCTGTAGCACCCCACGCCTACCCAAGCCAGCCCTCATCTCCTCCTGCCCAGACCCCAACAAGGTGAACTTCACCCCCCATGGGGGCTCAGCCTTCTGCCCGGTCAGCCTCCTCAAGCCCCTGCTCCCCTCCATGGACCTGTTGTTCCGCAGCCTTGCCGTCTCTCCAGCGGGCAGTTGCTCGAGCCAGGGAACGAGCTCCTGCCAGGCAATGTCCTCCGGCAACCGGGCTGCTCCGCCAGATCCTCCCGCCACCACCGCTGTCATGGGAGAAAGCTCTGGGGCAGGCCTCGCTTTCTGATCACAGCTGCAGATCTTTTTCTGTGTGAATGCAAATATTTCAGTGGTCCGGGACACATTCGTTGACGTTGCTTTGTTTTCAGAACGGACCATTTCTTTTCTATACAGGTTTAAAATAATATGTTGAAAAATAGTAATATTGAGAAGAAAAAAAAAAAATTATTAATATTGTATGCAATGGATATGCTTTACGAGCTACTTGTTTTGGGTGTCTGGCCATTGTGATATTTCTAAATCAAGGCATTTCTGTCCTTTCATAATCCAAAGATATACTTTTGGCCAAACCCAAGAGACGAGGCAGTCTTATTCTACTCTTAACTCTACCTGAAATGTGATTTGTTGGATGACTGACCTGACTGCTCACTTGCTTCACAATTTTTTTTTTTTTTTTTTTTTCTTTCCCCAAAGAAGCCATGACACACTGGTTTTTAAACTCTCACTGCAGTGCGTCCTCTCTGTCCAAAATGTTGTTAGGAGTCTGGGTCAAGGAAGAAAACCCCCTGTTGGATAAGTTTGCTTGTTTTTAAGTATACAAAGATATTTATCTGCATTTCTTTTTACCTAACTTGACCTTGCACCTGTTGCTGTACATGACAAATCAGTTGGGTACTTCTTATTTACCTGATTTAAAAAGAAAAAAAAAGAAACACGACAAAATGAAATCCCATTTTGATAATTTTTGACTGAAGGGATTTTTCCCGGTTGTTGGACTTGGGTAGCATCAATACCTAAATGCTTTAGCTCATGCATTCCTGCTTTAAAATTATACAGATGTTATTTTTGTTGTCCTCTTGTTTACTTGCGACAAAAAAATAACTTGTGCATGTATTAATGGATACAAAAAACCTGTTATTCCTTGACGTTCTAGATGTGCTTGATGGTATGTTTATAGTTTTGGGGTTTTACAGCCTAGTTGACTACCTAACCAGTTTTAGTGGTGTAGATTTGTCATCCTTTCTCCGAAGACCTTCTTCTGCCAAGCTGACAAGTTGATGTTCAAATAGTTTTATTTCTGGTAGAGATGTTTGCACAAATTGAACTGCTACTTTTGAGTCGCAATTCTTATTTTTATATTCACTTTTGTACTTTAAGACTAGTTATGTGTATTTTCTATATATGTTTTCAATTACCTGCAACATAAGCTAAAAAAAAAAACCTTGTTACTTTTAGTTTTGTTCTGTCAGTATAATTGAGGCAGGTGTTACGTGAGATACTGTATCTGGTGGATTTTTATGCACTTCCAGGAGAGGGTTTTAATGTGGAGGAGAAGACGTTTCTTCCATATGTTGGTCCTGGGTTTATTGTCTGACAGGAGTTTTGTGTGTGTGTGTGCGTGTGTGTACGTGGATGGAAAGTTAACTAGTCTGATTGTTTGACTAACTTCTAGTTTTAGTATCCTGGTGAAATACTGATGGATTGAAACATTGTCTTTTTCCAAATAATCCTCAATTTCAATGTTTTATGAATCGTGTGGATGCTGGGGGTGCGTGCTGTTATCTCAGGTTCTGTGTTCTGTCCATATAAATATATGATTGATAACCTGTTGTCTTTTTGTGATTTATTAAACTAGTCAAGTCATAACTCTTAAGGTCTGAATTTCCAATGACTGCAGAGAGGTGTAGTACCTGTAGTCTGATTTGGGTCCTCTGGAAATCAGAACGTGGCCTGTTAACCTACTGTTTTCATTTTAAATGAATTCCCCATGCTGCCACGTTGCTGTTGGATCATGCAGATGTCCACAGACTGTTTAAAAACCTTTACTTCCATGTGACATTTTAAGTGTTTTCTTCTCCTTTGTCCTGGATCAGATTCTTTTTTTTTTTTTTTTTTTAGATTTGTCTTTCATACATCTCGTGCTGTCTGCGTATTTCTAAGTTGTCTTTTAAAACTGGGTAAAGTTCAACAGTTAATCCAAACAACTACCCTGTTGGGGCAAAAATGTCAGCAAATAGTCCTGAAACAGTTAATCGACAGAAAATTAACAGTCAACTATTTTGACAACTGATTGTTAAATTATTCACCGTTTGAGTAATTTTTCAAGCAAACACTTGCTGGCTCTATAATCTTAAATGTGATCCATTTGATTTTGAAACAAACGTTCAATTACTGGCATTTTATAGACCAATTGATAAATTGTTTAAGGAAATCGTAAATAATTCTCAATTGAGTTAGTTCCTCTTCTTGCAGGGCAGATTGGTACAGTCCTTGCATCTTTTTGTCTGTTAACACTCTTCAGTTATTTGAAAAAGCAAAGCCCTCCTTGAGTGGGGAAAAAGGGGAAAACCTTCAACTTTTAAAATGAATCAGGTTTGTCCTAATGGAGTTAAAATATCTTGCTTGTAAATAGTGGCTGAGCAGTTCTTATCTTTTCCCTAATAGATCCGATTGCATTTCGTCAGTTTTGTAGTTGATCCCAGAAAACTCAAGTCAGGTTCTTTTTTCACGAGCTCATTTCTGGTGTACGAGTTTTGTTTTTTGTACTTGCTGTCCCATGCATTATATACAGTCACACATGGTAGACATACAGCTGTTGCCGGTGCATTGTGGGACAGTAGAGGAGGTGTACAGTTGAGTGTACATTCAGATTCAGCCCGCAGGAAAGCACGAGCTCCTCCGCAGTAGTGCGCATTTCTACACACCGATATTGGCTTTAACGGACTCTGTCGGTGGATTGTCCGAAATGTTGGGGGTCGTCGCCAAGCAGCTCAAGAGCCACCCAGCTGTGAGTCTCAACTCTTATTTCTTTATAACATGTAAACGACCCGGTGACATTGAAGACGCCAGTAAGGACGCGATGGTGTGGTTGTGCGCGCACCCGTTTCCCACAAATCTCACTTTATGTGATGTGTGGTTATAAATGTAGGCTATATATTTGTGCAGCTTTCCTCAATTAATGCAACGTCTGGGAAATGTTGTATTTGCAGTATGCGGCAGATTCATTTAATAATAACGTTATGTCTATGACTGCTGAAATGTCTTAATTCCTCGACAGTTTATAGCCGCATGTGGATAGAAAGGACGATAAAGGCAATATAACGCCAATGATTTCAAGCTATAATCCACCGTTATCTTCTTTTCCAAACAATATATTCCTGTTATCATCCTTTCACCTGTAACGTTAGAGGTGTAGCCTATTATATTTTTTTGCTGTGCCGCCTCGTGAACGGATTATTTTTTTCTCTAAAAATGAAACCAACTGCTCCGATGAGGCATTCACACAGGAGGAGCCATAATTGTAATTTTTTTATAAAGTGCGAAATCTCGTCTATGATAGGACAACAAATCTCCATGTCCACAGCCATATGTGTGGGTCGCTGCAACACGTACACATATGTATTCATACCAGCGTGACTCATGAGCAATGTACTGTACAAAGTATCCAAGGACGACGGGGTGAAACAGTTTGCTTTACGGCAGCGCCCATAATAATGACTTACTGGGTAGAAATGTCCCCTAAACAGTGTAAGCTTTCCATTCAATATTTCGGTGTTTAAATGATCCATTATTTGGGGGGAAAGTCATGATGTAGGCCTAGATATGAAAAGTGAAATCTTATGTTATATTTCATAAGCTGTAGCCTACACTAGCATCTCACGTGTAATTGTGCTGCTGAGATGGAATAAAAGTGTAAAACAGGGGTTGGGACCCCAACAAGAAAACCAGACAAATCTTAGAGGCCAAGAGATGATAACCAGGATAGAAATATGATTCACTAAAGTATTCTTATCCTATTTTAGACTTTCCTCTTATAATTGGTTAATTTTTACCTCTGAAATGATTCAATTAAAACAGAAGAAGTCCTTTGTTTAGAATACAGTAGTAATTCACTGTTGTTGGCTAGTTTCACAAATTAAGTTATAATTGAAACCTGCACTGCAATTCATTTCTCTTGTTTTTTGCCCACTAGCTCATCCCACTCTTCATCTTCATCGGTGGTGGGGCAACCATGAGCGTGATGTACTTGGGCCGTCTGGCTCTGAAAAACCCTGATGTCTCGTAAGTCTCTATCACATCTGAGAAAGTATAAACTAACATAGGGTTTTCTTCAGCACTCAGTTGGCTTTTTATTAAACCTTAGTGTGTGTTTTTAATGTTTTATGATAATGATGAACGCTGATGAACGCACATTAAAGAGTTTTCTTATTTTATGTCCTCAGATGGGATCGCAAGAACAACCCCGAGCCCTGGAACAACCTGCAGCCCCAACAACAGTACAAAGTATGAGCCTTAATTTACATTTTTTACCTTAATAACTTCTGATGCATGGTAATCACTTACCGTCATTTGTATATACCTCTTTATATGGCTGCTTCGTTAGATTTAAACCGCAAGCCATTTCTGTTATCTTGCCTCAAAGTCCATATTGCCTCCCTAACTGATTGTCGCATTTCCAGCTCTTCAAAGTTAACATGGACTACTCCAAGCTGAAGAAAGACAGGCCTGATTTCTAAGCCGCCGTGTCTTCGCACCTACATGTCTCTGACTTTGTCGTCAGTGGAATGAGCCTTTGCACTCTTAGCCAAATACAAAATAAACCCATGACACTGAATGAAGGTTGAATCACACTGCGTGCTGCACTCTTCAGTCAGATCATTTCCAGTGTGAAGGAGGAAAGGGATCATTCTCTTATCAATGATTGTTTGAATGAAACAGGCAACCACCTGTTTCACTAATTGAAGAATTTATTTTTGACTTTGTGTTAATTATTAAAACTATTTAAATCACATGTCTCACTTTCATATTTATTTTTGTGCACAGTTTAAGTCCACAGTAGCTTTGACAAAAGCCTAAAAGCACACTAGAAATCACAGCTTCAGGGTTTTATAAGCAGAGTACGTTTTTGGTGGTATGCTATATTGAGACCATTATTATAGGATCAGGTAGCATGAAAAGTGCCACGTGATGTTGATGCGAAGATAAACAGTGTATGTAAAGCATTTGACCTAATGAGCTCCTAAATCAGTGGAAGTCCAGTCATTTCCTGTCACACATTGAGGTTTTGCAGTCTTTGGAGAATACATCTAGCCTGGCTCCGCCATCCTACGTACTTATACGCTCAATTTTCATTTCCCTTCAGTACAAATGAAATGCACGAGAGTCTGGTAGGACCAGGCTAGAATACATCCACAGTGTACTGCAGCTGCTTTGATTTCATCAAATTATTATAGACCATGTCAGCGACACTACAGCAGGTCAGGAGAGGTGACCACCACTGATAATGTTTTATTAACCAACATTGGCCACATTAGGAAAAATCTCTCATTACCACTTGTCAGATCGGTTTTTCACCTTTTCTATAATTGTATTAAATTTATTTTGTTTTCCAAATTGTAACACCAAGATCTGACACTACAACTTTTGATATACTGACAAAGATCTACATTGTTTTTAAGGAGATAAGTTTACATTTAATATGTTTTGACAGCCTAGATTTAAAAAAAGTTATTTAGTCTTTATGAAAAAGGTTGTAGGCCTATCATTGGTTTCTTGACAAATCTAACCTATATATTAGCTCAGTATAAATGGGACATTTTCTTTTAAGTATAACACAACATGCATTATCTTGTTCTCCCATAATGTCCTTAGGCCTACTATATGGTAATTATTCTTTAATTATACACCCCATCTCTTAAGAGGTCTAATTTCAACAATTTCTTCTCCCTAATAACTAACATTTTAGTTCATCAGAACACACTATGTTTACTGCTTGATAATTTTGGCTTTATTCCATCCATCCTGCCTGTTTTGAAATCTACCAGCGGGTATTGCTTTTTTGAGGCCAGCAGAGCGTGCCGTTACAGTAACAAATGGAAAACATATTCTGGTGCAGGGACATTATGCTACTTTGAGTGGACAAGGGAACTGATTTAAAAACAATGTTTTTACACAAGTCAAATAAAAAATATAGCCAATTTAAAATATATTTTGTATATTCTCTACAAAACAGTGAAATCCGTGTTCACTTGATTCTTCAGTTGGTGGCGATAACGCTCCATTTGGTGGCAAACCGCCATTTAGCTAAAGAAGAAGAAGAAGATCGCCTTCTCGCGATATTCCGCTTAAAAATAACGCGGGACAGTGGGAGGAATCAATCCGTTGTAACTACAACCGTGGTTGAAAGAGAGACAACATTAGACAGTCAACAGAGGGTAGCAAATGTTCAACTAGCTACACCTTGTAATAAATGACATTGTCCTCAGCGCAGCTCTGTTTGTTGGACTCTCCCGATATATATATAAAAGCAGCAGCTTAACACAGTTAACGCGTCTGTTTACCGTTGGCAAACGTTTGTTAGCTAACAGCAGCTAACCAGCTGACTGTAGCTCGTTTTCTAAATGGATCCTACGGAGGACTTGTCTGCTCGGGTCCTGCTGAAACATATTCTCAGCACCGAGACACCCAGGACTCCCATCACCCGCAGGTACTTCAACAGCACCTTGACCTTTTTTTATTATTATTATTATTATTATTATTAAAGTTTTCTGGGAAAGAACTAACGAAGTAAAACTATTGGTGTTTCAAGCTTTAAATAACTAAAGCTAGCTAAGTTAACGTTAATGCTACCCTTAACGTTAGCTATATATCCTAGATCTGGCATGGTAAGCTTTAATTTGGTTGCTTGTGCTGAACGTATGCTAAGCTTAGCTTGAATTAAACTAATTTCCAAACTAACGTTTTAAGGTTACACCTGACACAGTGGTCGGGCAATTTGCCACATCAATTCTTCATTTTCCAATAGTTAGAAATGAGTCTCAATAACTTTGTATCCAGTATTTTACTAATCATGAGCTGTCTTGTCTTAAGTGCCTCCAAAACACAGAGTAGCAGCGCAACCAGAAGCAGCAACAGACTGAGCAGGAATGACCCTGGTGCCCAAACCCCACAGGACATCCTAAGACGCAGCCTGAGACATAAAATACGAGAGGTGAGTCCGGCGACCAAAGTTAAGGCTGATGATTAACATGCTTATGATTCTCTTAAAGTTGACCTACTGTATCTACCTTCTTTCCAGAGTATAACCAGGCAATCCCTGCCCGCTACTAAAAGGAGGACTACCTCAGTCGTGCTCAGAAAGTTGCCTTCCTCAACCTCAATGCTGTTTGATGATGGAGACACACCGCGGCACATACTCAAGAACATCATGCTGACCGGTATGTGCATGCGCCTGTCTTTATTCACACATACTGTTGCAGCTGTTTGTTGTCCTTTAACCCATGTCATTTGTCATATGATTCAGAGCCTGTGAAGTCCCCTGTGGTTCATGAAAAAGCTGCGTCTGAAGAGCCACAGCCATCTTCATCCGCCTCCAGCATCACAAGGAAGCGTCCTAGGTGAGTTGTGTGTGTAACATAAATTCCATGTTTCTGACATTTGGGATGTCTATCCAACAGTAGGATAAGTTGCACTGATGTTAGTTGTGAGGAATCAAATTTTTATGTCATTGCTGGGCCATAACAACATCCCCCTGCCCTTACTTGCAGTCTCTTCAGCAATATAGACCTTTTGTATGCAACTGGCTAAATTATGTTGTGTTATGTATAACAGGTTAATATTTTCTTGACTTTCAGTTTAGAGCTTTCAGGGTTGGACTTGCCTGATTTAACTATTGGCAACATAGAGAGTACTGCAAAGGCACTGAGCAGGAAGAGACCACGTCGGAGCCTTAATGTAACTGCTTTTGAAAACCGTCTTAAAGATGGAAAAGGTAAGTGTAAAGTCTTGATAGGCTTAAATGTCGGATTTTGTAAGATTCTGAGGATGTTTTTTTTATTGTGAATTGACACATTTGGGCAGAACACACACACACACACACACAGAGGACTGAAACTGTGCAATAATGTGACTGTGCAATACTGTAGATACAACTGTTTAGTATTTATTCTCTTTACTTATTTATTTTTGTTTATCTTTAGAATCTTTTTGTAAATTTTTGCACTATCCCTTGCTGCTGTAACATTGTGAATGTTCCTGTTGTAGGATTAAGGATTTTGAATCTTTAATTTACATTAGATTTGGAGCGTTCTCATTATACTCCTGCTACAAGAATGGGAGGATGGTGATGGATGTTGTAGAAACATATGAGCTGTATCAGTGAACAGTATGTTTTATTGACCTGCTGATGAATGCTTGTGCTTATAGATGTTGAGGAAAATGAAGAATCAATACGTGACCATTCATCGCTTTCTTTGTCAAGGTAAAATACTACAATGTTCTGTTTTATTTTACATTGAAAGATCTCGCTGTTTACAGTGTAAATTAGTGAAAATATTACTATATGGTCTGTCCAATGTGTTTTGCAGTTCCACTTCTCTGAGTTTAAAAACCCCCTTTGTGGATGTTTGGACTGAGAAAAAGGGTTTGCAGAGAAGAGTTTCTAACCGTCGAAAAATCTCAGAAGAAGAATTTGGCGCTGCTGTAAATAAAAGGCAGATGGCAGGTAATTATAATGATTCAAATACTCTTCCTAACCTACCAAAAAGTCCTTTTTGTTCCATGTGTGGTCATATCTATAAAAAGTCAATGAGAGAACTGATTAATTGATTTATTAGTTAACTTTTTTTATTGACCATTTAAACTGTAAATTGTCTAAAATAATGAAAAATGCCCCTAGTAGTACCCAGATGATAGTAGACTCATCAGCAGCCATACAATTGTGTTTTTAATTAATTGTTTTTGTCAATTTCTTTTTGCAATTGATTCATTTTAATTGGTTAATTGACTGATGACTTTAACATCAGGCCTTTTTAATCTAAAAATGGTTCCCCTCCGATGTATTCTGACCCGTTATAAAGTATATTTAAATTTACATTATAAATTCCATCCCAGCTACACGAGCAAACAGGTGGAAGGAAGCAGATATAGCTGTTACTTTTTGGAAGGGAAGAGCAAATAGTGTAGTATGTATGAAAATAATGGAGTTATCTGCAACTGCTGCCCGCAGTGTCATCATGCTGATGGTTTTTCTTTTGTGGTTTTCTCTCTCCCTTCCTGTCACCTAGGAGTGAGCAGCTTTGTGCAATTGGAACGGGGTCTTAGTGAGACCTCCTTATCTGAGGACTTCACTTTGGGCCAAAGCAAACTCAGTGAACCTGATATCACGGCTGATATCCTCCACTGTGACACGGCTCTCTACGCCCGGCCTGATGCCATGACCTCCAGCTTTTCCTTTGTTGCAACTCAGGACAAACTAACAGTGATGGCGTCTCAGCTTCAGAGACAGATGGAGCAGATGGAGGCAGAGCAGAGCAAGCTGGGGAAAGAGAAGTCAACGTATGCATTTCCAACTGAAGAGGGTGCTGAACCTCAGAATGAAAAATCTTTTTCTCAGTTTGAGGAAGATGCTGATGCAGCTGAATTTCAAAAGGAGAAAGAGAAGAGTACAGCTGATGGCCGTCTTGAAGATGCTGTCGCCATGTCTGAGGAAGAGGAATGTATAGCTGAATCCAAGACAAGTGTAAGCAATGATACAGCCGAGTCTGAGGAAGAGGAAAACGGAGTGGAAACTGAGAAAGGTGCCGCTGATTCTCACACTGAAGAGGATGCTGCAACCAGGTCTCAGTCTGAGGAAGAGGAGCCTGCAACAGACTCTCAAACTGAAGAAGGAGGTGCAGGTGACTCTCAAACTGAAGAGGAACAATGTGGAGTTGATTCCCAACCTGAAGAGGATGTTACAGCCAGGTCTCAGTCTGAGGAAGAGGACTGTGCACCAGACTCTCAAACCGAAGAAGAAGAAGAAGGTGGTGCAGGGGACTCCCAAACTGAAAAAGAAATTGCTCTTGATTTGCAGTGTGAGGAGGATGTTGCAGCCAGGTCTCAGTTTGAGGAAGAGGAGGATGTTGCAGTTAGGTCTCAGTCTGAGGAAGAGGGGGATGTTGCAGAACACCAAAGTGATCAAGAGGATCCTGCAGCCAATTCTCAATCTGAAGAAGAGGGTGATTTGGCTGATTCTCAACCTGAAGACGAGCATGATGAGAAGCCATGGGAGGAAGATGGTGAGCAGGCATCAGAACAGCAGGAACAGGACTCTGAACACATCGGTCAAAGGGCTAGGCGCTCTGAGGGTAGACTCATTATGCCTGTCAAAGAAGCAGGTGAAGATTTGGCAGACGCCACAGAGGCAGGTAAGGACATCAAAACATAAAAATCTCTGTGTGGCTTTAAGGGCTGCAACTAACAACTATGTTTATTATTAATAAAGCTGTCAAAAGAGAGAAGCATCAGGCCCTTAACTTAGAAAAGCTGGATCCACCAGATGTTTGGCGTTTTGACTTAATAAACAATTTAAACAATAAATCCATTTTTAGAAATGGTTGGCATTGGCAATTACATTTCTGTGGATCAACTAACTGATTAATTCACCAATAATTTCAGAACTAGTATGAATAATACAAATTCTTTTATTTGCTATACTACTTTATCCTTGTAGTGTGATACAGTGAAACAAAGACATAAACTAAGCCGTTCTTATGATACTGATCATCTTAATATTGTTGAGGTTTAGAATATCATGCCTGGTTGATAATAAATGTGTTTTGACTGAATGATAGTTACAAGTTAGAACCATTGCTATATTTCCCAGCTCTAAATAAAATGACAGACATGTCAAGGTATTTTTTAAAGTTCTAAGTGTAGTTGTTTGCATGCAGGGTGGTCTGATGGCAAGTCCAAAGCACACAGCAGCCTGGAAATGGAAAGCTGTGAGAGCGGTCAGCTTCGTGTTGGGATCCCTGACTTGGCTGAGTCCTCAGCCCAAGGACTGAAAGATGCTTGTTCTACAGAAGGCGAGCCTGATGTCGATGAAGAGAACTCCTTTAATCTTCCGGAGAGGACACATGATATTGAAGAAAGTAGGCACCGGAGTGACCATTCACCTGAAGAAGCTGCTCAACAGGAGGAAGAGTGGGAGGATGAAGAAGATGAAGAAGATGAAGAAGAGAGTGATGGTGTGTCTGTGTGTCTGTGTCTGTGTGTGTCTTTAAAAAAATGAGAATAAGAAAAACATTTTTTTGTTTTCTAAAACCTTCAGAGATCTCCAGCAAGACTCCAGCATTTGTCAGACAGAAAAGGAACTTTTTTCAGCCCGATGCTCAGGCCTCACCTTCTGTCTTTAAGAATATTCAAACCAGGTTAGTTGCACTTTCTGCTACACTGAAACATCTAGTCCATTTTTTATTTCATTTGTTCACATTATAACACTACAGATATAATGGAGCCAAGCTGATAAAACATTGTCCAATTGGATTGTCAGACATATAGTTTTAAAAAAAATTAAATGTTATTAATTTATGTTACTGACAAGTTCTTCTAATATCTTTTATGCCAGCAGTAGTACAGGTGAAGCCTTTTCTGCACCTAAACCAAAGCAGGTGAGACGGAGGAGGAAAGGGCCGGCTAAAAAAGAAGCAAGCCTTCCTAAGAGCTACCTAATGGGCGTGTTCAAGCACTTTGCCAAAACGAATGTCTCTGCAGATGTGTACCCTGTACTACAAGACATGTAAGTAACTATGACTGTAGAGGGTTTTGAGTGTTGAGACTGATTAAAGGTGCTGTAGGTAGGATTGCGAAGATCCAGGACTTAGCCCAAAAATTCACAACATCGACAACTTCTCAGTCCCTCTCCCCTTTCTGCTGAAGCCCAAAATGGTCTCCTAAGCCCCTCCCCCCACAAGGGAGAATGTATGCGTGTGCATGAGCAGTGATTGACATGCAGTTAGACACCCCTGCCCCCCCCCCCCGCACCCTCCCCCCTGGCCCTGATTGGTGTATCTGAACAGGGAGCTGTGGATTTTTGCATATTGCATTACAGGCTGTAGGTGGTGCCAGAGGAGCCAGATTTTTATTTTTATTTATTACCTGCTTCATGTAGTTCTATTGGAACATAAGGGCAGTTTCAGCAAATATGACAGAAAGTTAGTTTTATAAGTCTTACCTACTGCAACTTTAAGCAACAAGTGGGTTCCCTTGGCTAAGGTTATTTTTCTTTTCTTTCACTGTTATATGGTCATGACGTCATGGATTTCTACCTGTACCGTGTAAACTTGCTGCATTGTAATTCACTATCTTTAACAGAATGGATAAATACTTTGACCGGCTGGCAGTGGACTTGGAGACATATGCTGTTCATGCAAAAAGAAAAACCATTGAGGTTGAAGATGCTGAACTGCTGTTAAAAAGGTAGGTGTGTTGTGTGCTTCAATGAGTTTTAAGGCAACATATATGATGATTTGTGATTAATCAAAAGTTTTTAATGTGACAAGACATTATTAAAGATAAAAAAAACTAAGACTAACCTAAACATAAATGCTTGTTAACTGTATGACTGCAGCATTTAAAAAAAAAAGTCAAAGCATTAATTCATATATTATTTCCTTCATACTGGACTTTAAGTTCCAACTTTTAATTTAAAGGTGCAATATGTAATATTGTATGTAATACTGGCAGCTAGCGGTTAAAATAGTTACTGCACTACCAATTCAAAATACTGGAGAGTCATTTCCCCCGCCCCCTCCTGCCCAGACTCGAAGTTCACGGGGGTTGCCAGGCTAAGACCGCAGCATTCGCAACAATGTAGCTAGACGCTTTTCTCACATAGCCAGACATTACTCCACAGCACAGCGGAGTAGCTAACGGTAGATGCTGGCTATATTGACAGTCATAAAAGCCCGTGCTCACGCGGAGCTCTATAACCAACTGACAGACACACTTTTTTGGCTTAAAATTACAGTATGAACCGCTAAAAACACAACAACCTCACTGTCCTCTCCACACGCCAGTCAGGCACACTTCCTCGGCTTAGAATTACAATACGAAACGCTAAAAATACCACTACCTTGCCGACGGAACACCCTTCATTGGCTTAGAATTACGGCAACAATCACTAAACACACTGCAAACTCATAGTCCTCTCTTTCCGATTTACAGCCCCCCTCTAGTGGCTTAAAATAACTCACCGTTGTCGGCTCCAGCCGCTAAACTACACGTTGTAAACAGCCATGGGCTGCTTGCCTGGTCCTCCTGGTAATGTTAGCAGTTAGCAGGGTTAGCATGGCGGCGTTAGCCAGGACCAGTTGGGATCACTTTACTGGCTATGTCTCAATTGTTTTTGCGAGTAACCAACTCGGGTACTCTAGCTATATAATTCAATATGAGTACACAAATGTTGAAATGACAAAAAATGCCCATCCCTAGTAGCTGTGATAAATTAGCCTGAAGCTAATGCTTACCTGTTCAGGAGAAAATAAGCCAACTCTGCGTCCTTTTGGGCTCTAAGCTGTCTCCATCTTTCAAATACATCTCCAATATTTACCAGGGGGTTGTTTCGTCTCTGGTCACGCAACTGTTAGAAACAGGCTGTTTTCTTTTTTTTATGTCATGTAGAATCTATCTCCGTTGATCCTGTTCGTTTGTGTGCTGCTTTCATGGCTGTACTAACGTTACAGCTGTAGCGCGCTGGGTTTACGTTTTTACAGGTATATCTGGCAACCCGGCCTGCCTGTCAAACTGGGCCGTTGATAACAACACACAGATCAAAACATAAATTCCGTCACGGAATGTAAATTTCAAAAAGAAAAAATACTGACATTAGCATTGTTGTCAGAAAAGATAGTATTTCAGTTTAACATGTTTCCTTAATATCTGATGAGGCATTGGTGTCATTTTTGGATTTATTACAGTACAAATATTACATATTGGACCTTTAATCCTCAAACCTGCATTAAATGATTTTTTTGGCCACTTGGGGGCAGTTGAAACACAACATATTTAATCACCTTATGGAGTTGTTATGGCAAACATGTACACAGGCATTCAATCCGCTGTTAAAACATCATTTTTATTAGAGCAGCTAAAACAAAATACATAAAAATGCATGTTAAAAACCTTTTAACTACAAGTGGAGCAATCACATATGGTTGCAGTTATATCATTAAAGCAACACCAAAGAACTTTTCCTGCTTTGGTCCCCCTACAGGTTGGAAGCGTAATTGTCCCATTATGTCTCATTCAAACTACAGATCCGCCACCCGATCTGGCAAACTTGCATAGTGCGTTTATAGCCGGTAGAGAGCCGCAAAGCGAATGCAGGAGTGTCATTCACACTGTTAAGAGTTGATAAACTACTGAAAAGATT